>NW_026111539.1:340000-437500 GCF_024679095.1 Eriocheir sinensis | reverse complement strand
TGTTTAGCGTGTATTTTTTTTCTGGTTCTTCGCATATCTTCCTCTTCTCCTCCTCCTCCTCCTCTTCTTCCTCCTCCCCCTCTCCTTAGAAGGCAAGACAAAGGACGACTGACGAAGACGAGGGCTGAAGAGGGAGTCTGATCCCATTACGTTCACTTAGGCAACAGAATATTTTGGAGAGCGAGGAAGTGGATTGTGTTTCCGGGGCTTCCTCAATATGAGAGAGAGAGAGAGAGAGAGAGAGAGAGAGAGAGAGAGAGAATATGTAAGTATGTATGTGCGTGTATTGTTATAGTAGGCTAGTGGGGTCGTAAGCGAATCACTCCTTTTAAAAATTTACAAACGAAATTTAAAAGGAAATAAAATCGATCCGGAATAGACAAAATAAGAAGCACAGACAGACAAATAGATGGCCAGATAGACAGACAGACATACACACACACATACACACATGGTTATACATAAAAAAAATAAAGAATAAGGAAGAAAAGAAACACTGTAATATAATATCTACGAAAGAGAAGAGAAAGAAGGGATAGGAAAGATAAGAATAATAAGAGGCAGAGAAGGAGAGCAGAAAGAAGGAATAACAAACAGACAGATAAAGGAGGAAACGGGAGTAAAATAAGGAACAGGAGGAAGGAAATATTAAAGACAAGTAGCAAAGAGGCAAAAAAAGAAAAATAAGAAAACAAAAAGAAAAATGTTGAAGAAAAAACTCACCACACATTGTCTTTCTATATCAAAACCACAAGAAAAGGTGATAATAAAAAAAGATACGAGGGAAGGAGGTAAATAAGAGGCGATGCGGGGATAGGATAATAAAGGGAAAAAAAGGAAAGGAGATGAGGGAGAGGCTATTCTATATGTTCTAGGAAAAAGGCAATATAGTGAGGGGGAAAAAAAATAACATGGAAGTAAAGCAAGTAAAGGAAATCGCAAGAAAAAATGGAAGGAAAGAAAGAAGGAAGGAAGGGAGGATAGTGAAAGGGAGGAAAAAAAGGAAAGAAAAAAGGAAGGAAGAAAGGATAGAAGAATGAGTGGATAGAGGAAAACAGTGAAGGAAGGAAGGAAGGAAGGAGGGAAGGAAGGAGGAAAAACTGAGTGGATTGATGAAAGAAAAGAAGAGAAGGAAGGGAGGAAGGAAGAAAGGAAAGAAACAAGAATGATAATAGAAAAAAAACAATGAAGGAAGAAAGGAAGATAGGAAGAATGGACGGATACATGAAAGGAAGGAAGAAAAGATGGAAAGAAGGAAGAAAAAAGGAAAAAAAGGAAAGGATGACTGAATAGAAGAAGACAACAAAAAAAGTGGTTGAAAAAAGGAAGACAGGAAGGAAAGAATTTATGAAGAAAGGGCGAAAAAATCAAGACAGGAAGAAAATAAGGAAGAAAATAATGGAAGACACACACACTAATGAGTCTCCTTACTTAATATTTACCTTAAGAATCATAAAACAAACCGAAAAACTAAACGGGAATGAAAGAAAACAGATGCGAGACACTGTACACAAGGAAGGAAGGAAGGAAGAAAAACCCTAATGAGTTACGCGATACACACTCCCTCTTTCTCTCAGCCCGGAGGAAGAAAAGAGGAAGAGGAAGGAGGAAGGAGGAGGAGGAGGAGGAGGAGGAGGAGGAAGAGACGCTAGGCCATAGACAGGAAGAAAACGGGGTAAGTGATATAGCGGAGTCTTCCCATTTATTTCTTTTATCATCCGCCGGAGTCATAGAAAATGGGAGAGGGAGAATATTATGGTAGCTGGATGGAAGATGAGGCCTACTACTATTACTACTACTACTATTACTACTACTACTACTGCTACTGCTACTTCTACTACTACTAAAACCTACGGCAGAGAGAGGACAGTAAGCCAGACAGAGAAGGGATAAAAGAAATGGTATATGCAAGGCTCTTCTTATATATTTCTTACTCTTCCTTTTTTCGTATTTTCTTGTTTTTGGTCTTTTCCGCCTTTTTCCGCTTACGCCTTCACCCATCTCCCTTTCTTACTATCTTTACTCTTTACGTTAATCTTCTTCCACCTTTCTTCAATCCTTTCTCTTTTTTTTTTTTTTTACTATTTTCTGGTTCTTGTTTTTCGTATATTTCTCTTATAAGTTCCTCCATCTCCTCTTCTTCCAATCACTGCTATACCACCATGACCACCATCTCCTCTTCCTCCCCCTTCTCCACCATCTCCATGAATTTTCCTATCCTAGTATTCTTTCTCTTCGTTTTTTTTCTATTTTTTGTTCTTTTTTTTTTTTTTTTTTTTTTTTACGCCTCCATCCACCTCCCCTTCTGACTTCTACAACTACCACCACCACTACTCTCACAACTCTTTCTTCTCCTCCTCTAAGTGCTTTCTCTGTATTCCTGTTCTTCTTTTTTTTATTCATTTTCTTGTTTATGTTTTTTTCCTCTAATGCCTCCACCCACCTCCCTTTCTGACTTCTACAACTACCACCACCACCACTACTCTCACAACTCTTCCTTCTCCTCCTCTAAGTGCTTTCTCTGTATTCCTGCTCTTCTTTTTTTTATTCATTTTCTTGTTTATGTTTTTTTTCCTCTAATGCCTCCATCTACCTCCCTTTCTGACTTCTGCAACTACCACCACCACTACTCTCACAACTCTTCCTTCTCCTCCTCTAAGTGCTTTCCCTGTATTCCAGCTCTTTTTTTTATTCATTTTCTTGTTTATGTTTTTTTCCTCTAATGCCTCCATCTACCTCCCTTTCTTACTTCTACAACTACCACCACCACTACTCTCACAACTCTTCCTTCTCCTCCTCTAAGTGCTTTCTCTGTATTCCTGCTCTTCTTTTTTTTATTCATTTTCTTGTTCATGTTTTTTCCTCTAATGCCTCCACCCACCTCCCTTTCTTACTTCTACAACTACCACCACCACTACTCTCACAACTCTTCCTTCTCCTCCTCTAAGTGCTTTCTCTGTATTCCTGCTCTTCTTTTTTTTTATTCATTTTCTTGTTTATGTTTTTTTCCTCTAATGCCTCCACCCACCTCTCTTATTACCGCTACCAAGACTATCAAGAAACATGTATCTCATCCTCCTCTTCTATGTGCTTTCTTGTATTTCTGCTCCTCTTTTTTACTGATTTTCATATTCTTTACTTTCCCCTCACGCCTCCGCCTCCCTTTTCTTACTACTTCTTTCTTACCATCATTATCATCTATAGCCTCTTCCTCTTCCTCCTCCTTTACTTCCTCCACGTACCTGATTTGTAGTCCTCTCTTAATTTCCCTTTTTTTCATATTCTTCTTGTTCTTCGCCTTTTCCTCTTGCACCTCCACTTCCTTTTCCTACTACCGCTACCACCACCACCATCACCATATCTCCTCCTCCTCCTCCTCCTCCACGTACCTGATTTGTAGTCCTGTTCTTCTGTTTTCCATTTTTTCATGTTCTTGTTCTTCGCCTTTTCCTCTTGCACCTCCACTTCCTTTTCCTACTACCGGTACCACCACCACCATCACCATATCTCCTTCTCCTCCTCCTCCTCCACGTACCTGATTTGTAGTCCTGCTCTTCTATTTTCCATTTTTTTATGTTTTTGTTCTTCTTCGCCTTTTCCTCTTGCACCTTCTCCTTTTCCTACTACCGGTACCACCACCACCATCACCATATCTCCTCCTCCTCCTCCACATACTTAAATTCAGTGCGGGTACTCACTATTTGGCGGAGTCGTTCAGCTGGTACTCGTTGGAGCGCCCGAAGCACTCCTGCACGCCCGTGTCGGCCCAGAGGCGCTTCATGGCCGACAGCAGCTCCTCCGAGAACGGCTCCGTGTCCTCCATGCGGGAGATGACGTCGAACACCATCTTAGCGTCGGGCTGCGGAAGACGGAGAAGAGGATGGTTAGTGATGAAGGGAGAAGAACATAAGAACAGAGACATAAAGCCGCTCTGTAAACCGAACCCCAGCTATGGAAAGAGAAGAGAGGGATGGAACGAGAATGATTAGGTGATTAGGCGGTGTAGGGAGGAGGAAAAAAGGAGAAAAGGATGGATTATCTGTTGTGTTGAGAGGGGGGGAAGGAAAAAAGGAAGGGGATGTGTAAAGTGGGAAAGAAAAAAGGGAGAGTGGGAAGGATATTATGCTGTGTTGAGAGGAGGGAAAGGGAAAAGAGAAGAGTACATGCTGTGAGAAGTGGGAGAAGAGAAAAAGAGTATTATGCTGTTATGAGGTAGAGAAAGAGAAAAAAAGTGAGAGAAACAGAACAAAAGGGAAAGTTATGTTGCACTAAGTTGGAGGGAGAGAGAAAAAAAATTAACGTTGTTTTGAGAGAGAGAGAGAGAGAGAGAGAGAGAGAGAGAGAGAGAGAGAGAGAGAGAGAGAGAGAGAGAGAGAGAGAGAGAGAGAGAGAGAGAGAGAGAGAGAGAGAGAGAGAGAGAAATAAAGGCCATTCTGCAAAGGAAGAAAGGAAGGAGAGAGGGAAGAAAAGGAGGAAGGGAGGAGAAGGATTTAAAGTGCATAGGTGTATCAAAGTAAAAATTATAGGAAAGAAAAAGGGAAAAAAATAAAGAAGAAACGAAAGGAAAGAAGAAAACGAGGTGGATAAGTAGGTTGTTGTTATCTGGGTCAAAAGGAGAGGAGGAAAAGGAGGAAGCAAAGCAGTATAAAGTAAGTATGTAAGTAAGTAAGTAAGTATTTAAGGGAGGAAGGAAGGAAGGAAGGACACCACGACAAGACAGGAAGACAAAATGAGGATATCTTGGCAAAGGAAATCAGGAAGGGTAAGTTTTAAGTGTAAGGATGGAAGGAAGAAAGGGAAGGAAGGAAAAAGGGGAAGGAAGGAAAAAGGGGAAGGAAGGAAGGAAGGAAGGAAGGAAGGAAAGAAAGAACGAGACACCACAACAGGACAGGACAAAATGTGGATATCTGGGACGAAGGAAAGGAAGGAAAAAGAGGAAGGAAGGAAGGAAGGAAGGAAGGAAGGAAGGAAGGAAGGAAGGAAAGAAAGAACGAAGGATACCACAACAGGACAGGAAGGAAAAGTTGTAAAGTGTGTGAGAGAGGAAAAACAAGGAAGGACAGGAAGGAACAATTAAGGGGACAAAAATGTGGAACGTGTGGGCGAAGGAGAGGAAGGGAGGAAGGGAGAAGGAGAGGAAAGGAAAGTTGTAAAGGAAAGGGAAAGAGAGAGGGAGAGACAAGAGGAAAGAGACGGGGCTCTATTGCGGTTAATGTGAGGGAAAAAGAGAAAAAGAAAGAGAGAATAAGGAAGAGAAGAGGAAGAAAGATAAGTAATGAGATGTCAGCAGGAAAGAGAAAAGAAGAAAGTGTAATAATAATTTTGTGAGGAACAGGAAGAAGGAAGCAGAAGAAGGAAGAAGAGCAGGAGAAGGATGACTGAGAATAAAGAAAAAAAATAAGATAAGAAAGAAAGAACAGGAAGGAGAAAAAAAGACGATAAAGAAGAGGAGGAGGAGGAAATGGAGGATTGAGAAGAAATGAAGAAAGCAAGAAATGAAGAAAGGAAGGATGAAAGAAAGAAGAGAATAAAGAAGAGGAATAAGAAGAAAAAGATGAAGCATTAAAATTAGCATCAGCAGTGGTCTCAGCAGTTGAAACAGCAGTAGAAGAACAAGAACAAGAAGAACTAGAAGAACCACAGAGAAGGGAAAAGATACAAGAGAAAGAGAAGCGAGGAGAAGACCGAGACGAGCTGAGACGAGAGATAAAGAAACATTGATTGAGCTACACACATAAGCTTACTGGGGAGAGAGGGAGTGAGGAAAGGACGCGAAGGGAGAGGAGGAGGAAAGGGAGAAGAGGAAAGGATGGAAACGTTATTATGGTAAGCTGAGGGAGAGGGAGAGAGAGAGAGTGGGAGTGAGACAAAGTGGAGAAGGACAAGGGATATATATGTGCTGTCTGTTATCTGGAGGCAAGCGTCGCGTACAGGGGGAAAGACAAATGGGTTACGTTGATGGTAAACTGAGAAGGGACAGAACGGGGAAAAAGGTAAGGAGGGGAACTGACGGGGACAACATTGCATGGAAAGGAGGAGGAAGAACATGAAAAAAAAGAGAGGTAAATAAGGCGTAGAGGAGAGGATGATCAGTTAGTGTAAAGAGGAAGAATGAAAGGGAAAAGAATGAAAGGGAAAAGGGAAAAATACACAGAGGACGGGTTTGGCATTTTGTATATAAGGAAAGAAAGAGGAGGAAGAAAATTAAGAAAGGAGAGGGTAAATGCTGCGTAGGAGGAGAGGGAAAGAACAGTTAGTGTAAAGAAGAACGAAAATTGAAAAAAAGTGAAAAAAATGTAGGAAAACAGACGAAAATTGATAGGAAGACGAAGAAGAAAGTGTAGAAAGGAGTGGATAGATACTGATAATGAGAAGAGGATATCAATTAGGTAAAGAGGAGGAAAGAAGTGCAGAAAGGAGAGGAAGACCAGTTAAGTAAATAATAATAAGAAATTGTAGAAAGAAGGAGAAGGAAGGAAGGAAGTAACGAGGAAGAAAGAATTACAGAAAAGGAGAGAGAAGAGAAAGGTCACATAATTATGGAAAGAGAAAGAAGGAAATATAGAAAGGAGATGAAAGAGACAAAGAAAGAGGAAGAAAAAAATGTAGAAAGAGGAGGGGAAAAAAGACTAGTAAAGAAGGAGAGAATGAAACAAAGCAAGAATAAACACTAGGTAAAAGATAAAAGGCAGATAACGTAGAATAACAACTAGGGGGCGAAAGAGGAAGAGGGAAATATAAAGAAAATGAGTCTTGTAGGTAAACACAGGAAGAGAGAGATAAAAGAAGACAAAGTAAAACAATAAAGATAGAGAGAGGAGGAGAAAGCCATGTTAAGAATAAGCTGAAGGGAAGGGAGGAAGGGAGGAAGGAAAGGATAAAAGTGTAGCTATATACCACGAGTTGGTGAAAGAGAGAAGGAGGAAAAAACGAAGACTGGAGGGCTGGAAGACGAGAGAGAGAAAGCGAGAGAAAACAGTGGAGAGAGAAGAGTGAGGAAGTGGATGACGAGAATATATTAAACGAAGGAAGAGAGAGAGATAGAGAGAGAGAGAGAGAGAGAGAGAGAGAGAGAGAGAAAAATAAAGAACACAGTATGATGAAAGAGAAAATGAGGGAAAGACGAAAGAAAATAAGAGAAAATAAGAAAACTACAAAGACAAGAGAAAGAGAGAGGAGAGGAGAATAACGAAAATACACTAAAAGAAGGGGAGAGAAAGAGAAAGAAATACAGAACACAAACTGAGGAAAGAGAAAATGAGGGCAAACAAAATAAAAATGCTGATGATAAAGCAAATACATAGAGACGAAAGAAAGGCAAAATAAGTAAAGAGTTCAATATATAAAAAAGGATTAGTTTCAAGGATAGAAGAAAGAAGTGATAAACGAAGGGAAGAGAGAGAAATACAAAACACAAACTAAGAAAAAAGAAAACGAGGGAAAACAAAAAAAATGCTGATGATGAAAAAAAACATAAGGACGAAATAAAAGGAGAATACGTAAAAAATTGTGTAAAAAACATTAAATTCAAGGATAAAATAAAAAAGAGGTGGAATATCTGAAACAGTGTAACCTTGAATGATAAATATATACACGTCATTGAAGGTAAGAGGAGAGACAGAGAAGGTAACAGAGAACGCGTACATGACAGGTTTTAATTTTGCTTTTGCTTGATGGAAATACAAAAAAGTGGTGTGTGTGTGTGTGTGTGTGTGTGTGTGTGTGTGTGTGTGTGTGTGTGTGTGTGTAATTATCTGTATGCATTAGATAGAAGATACAGAAGTGGCCGTTTTTCTTTTCTTTTTCTTTTCATTTCTTTTATTTCCTTTCTTTTAATCATCTATTTATCTATTTATTTTCCTTTATTTTATTTTATCTATTTATATATTTTTTTGTGTGATTATTATGTAAAGAGGAAAAACTAAGAAAAAAAAACTTGAAGTGAGCTCACAAAGAAAGCAAAAGAAAAAGAAAAAAGAAAAGGGGACAAAACAAAGGCTATTTCTATGTAGATTGACGAGGGAATAGGTAACCGAAGCCACAAAGTTAGCCGTGGGAGCTGAGAGGCCAATTTAAACTGTGGGTTGTGTTGCACGGCGAGGAAAGTTTTTTTATTACAGAAGTACGGACGGAAGAGATATTTTTTCCACCGATACGATAAGAAGAATTTGGTGGGAGTGACGAAACGATGAGTGAAGAAAAGAATAAAAGAATGAGACGGGAATAAGAGGAAAACACGAGAATGAGAGAAGAATGAGGTAATAATGAGAATGAGAATGACAGAAGAAAGAGAGAATGCAAGATGAAAGAATAAGAGAATGAGAAGGAGGAGAGAATGAAAGAATGAAAAGAGTGAATGAGAGAGAATGAGACGGGAATAAGAGGAAAACGAGAGAATGAGAGAAGAATGAGGTAATAATGAGAATGAGAATGACAGAAGAAAGAGAGAATGCAAGATGAAAGAATAAGAGAATGAGAAGGAGGAGAGAATGAAAGAATGAAAAGAGTGAATGAGAGAGAATGAGACGGGAATAAGAGGAAAACGAGAGAATGAGAGAAGAATGAGGTAATAATGAGAATGACAGAAGAGAGAGAGGATGCAAGATGAAAGAATAAGAGAATGAGAAGAATGAGAGGATGAAAAGAGTGAATGAGAGAATGAGAGAGAATGAGTGAGACACGGATAAGAGAATGAGAGAAGAGAGGATGATAGAATTAGAGAATGAGAGAATAATGACCAGAATAAGAAGAATGAGAAGAGAGAAAATAAGAATAATGAGAATGAGAAGAATGAAAACGAAAGATGAATGAAAATGAGAGAGGAATGAGAACGAGAAAAATGAGAGAACAAGAGGAAGGAGGACGAGAGAAGAATAAAAGAAGAATGAAAGGAAAACGAGAGAATGAGAAAAGAATGAAATAATAAGACAGAAAAAAGCCTTATCATACTGGTGAAAAGGGAAGAAAAATACTGGACTAATATACAACGGACGCAGAAAAAAAAGTGTGTAAGCTGAAATGGATGACGGATGAAAAAATAGAGAAATAGAAAAGGTAAACACGGACGAAGAGGAAAAATCGTGTGTATGCTGAAAAGAGCGACGGACGGAAGAGCGAGTGAGTGACGTTCTCTGATTGGACTGACGGCGCGGGATGATGAGGCCAACGAGCAGTTTTGAGTGAATCGGAATCGCTCGATGAAAAACGTTTAGAGAGTCAATAAAAGAATTCTGACGCGCTATTGAAGTGAGATGATGACATAGCAGCGTAGCACAAAAGGACATTCTACCGTAAAAACAAAACAAAACAAAAGTCATTGAGTTAATTATACAAGTTACTGTGAATGATTTTTGTGTAGGAGATCCATATTCACAAACATTTCGGGGATTAAACACTCACAATTGATAAAGCTTTGGTTGAGGATGTGTTAGTATTTCCATGGGTAGTTTATAAGCCTAGCGGTAGTTTGACAAGGCTTATGCACTATGAATGTCAAAAAACACGTACGAGAACCCAAGTAACATTTAAGGGCTTTCACATCCACATTTGATAAGGCTTTCGTTGAGGCTGTGTTAGTACTTCCATGGGTAGTTTTATAAGCCTAGCGGTAGTTTGACAATGCTTCTGCACTATGAATGTCAAAAAACACTTATGAGAACCCAACTTACATTTAAGGGCTTACACACCAACATTTGATAAGGCTTTCGTAGAGGCTGTGCGTATTTCCATGGGTAGTTTTATAAGCCTAGCGGTAGTTTGACAATGCTGCTGCACTATGAATGTCAAAAAATACTTATGAGAACCCGACTAACATTTAAGGCCTTACACACCAACATTTGATAAGGCTTCGTAGAGGCTGTGTTAGTATTTCCATGTGTAATTTTACGAGCCTAGTGATGCTTTGACAAGGATTCTGCACCATGAATATGACAAAACCCTCCTGGGAACCCGACACTCTCCCTTGTGACCTTTGGAACTATTTGTTATGAGAGCCGAAAGCGTCTGAGAATATGGGCTTTCGTAGAGGCTGTGTTAGTATTTCCATGGGTAGTTTTATGAGCCTAGTGATAGTTTGACGAGGCTTCTGCACTATGAATGTGAAACAACACTCATGAGAAACAGACTAATTTCCTTGTGGCTTTGGGGAATACAGGACTGAGAGTACTGTTTAAATGGAAGAAAATACAGCATAGTTATTATTTAGATTTTTTTTTTTTTTTTTTTTTTTTTTTTTTTTTTTTTTTTAAATCCCCGCCTATAGCGCCGGTAGGCTTTCTTCAGGGGCCAGATGGTCGGCGCAAGCCCGTCATGGCGCAGGCAATTTTTTTATAGTGGCGCCAGTTATGCTTGGCTCATGCTGCCCCCCGGAACTCATTCATGATTCACTGGACGGTTTCTTCTAGTGTCCGGGTTGATGGGTGGTCTTCTGGACAGCATGTGGGTAGTCTTAGGACACTCGACGGGGACTGAAAAATCCCAGGTGGTAGCGTGGGGATTCGAACCGACGTTGTCCATGACGTGGTGAACGTGAGCCCAGCACGTTAACCACTCAGCCACCGCCTACCCATATTCATTTAAACTTGTCTTAATCAGTACAGCGGGGCATAAAACAATGATAAAGAAGGAGACAGATGCAAATAAAAGGGATAACTTTTGTGGATAAGTGTACCGTTGAGAAGGGTAAATACAGCATAATCATCATCCTCATTATCACACTTGTTTTTAATCACCATACGAGCACCAAAGGGATTAACAATACTAAGAAAAGCGAGAGGAAAAACATGCCAACGGTTGTGTAGATTCAGGTGCCGTTCAGAAGGGTAGATACGACATAATCGTCTCCATTGTCATATTCCTTTTAATCACCATACGAGTACCAAAAGGCCTCACGATGCGAAGAAAGGAAAACAATAGACGAAAGGATAAAAAACATGCCAGCGTTTATGTGTATATTCCGGTACCGTTGAAAAGGAGGCAGACAGCTGAGCATCGCCCGTCATGTTGTTTGTTGTTTATCTCCCAGAGCGACATTTTTTTTACATCAAGGTCAAGCTCAAGGCCACTAAAACAAAGCAGCAACGAAAAAGTTCACCAAGCGCTGCTCCGAATAAGAAAATATCGGAAAAAATAGGGAAATAGAGATAGAATATAGAGAATAGAGAAAATATTGTAGAAAATAGAGATAGAAATAGAAAACAGATAGAAAAATATGGTAGAAAATAGAGATAGAAATAGAAAACAGAATAGAGAAAACATGGGAGAAAATAAAGAAATAGAAATAGAATATAGAAAATACAGAAAATATGGGAGAAAATAGAGATAGAAATAGAAAACAGAGAATAGAGAAAATATGAGAGAAAATAAAGAAATAGAAATAGAAAACAGAGAATAGAGAAAATATGAGAGAAAATAAAGAAATAGAAATAGAAAACAGAGAATAGAGAAAATATGGAAGAAAATAAAGAAATAGAAATAGAAAACAGAGAATAGAGAAAATATGAGAGAAAATAAAGAAATAGAAATAGAAAAACAGAGAATAGAGAAAATATGGAAGAAAATAAAGAAATAGAAATAGAAAACAGAGAATAGAGAAAATATGAGAGAAAATAAAGAAATAGAAATAGAATATAGAGAATAGAGAAAATATGGGAGAAAATAAAGAAATAGAAATAGAATATAGAGAATAGAGAAAATATGGAAGAAAATAAAGAAATAGAAATAGAAAACAGAGAATAGAGAAAATATGGAAGAAAATAAAGAAATAGAATATAGAGAATAGAGAAAATATGGGAGAAAATAGAGATAGAAATAGAAAACAGAGAATAGAGAAAATATGGAAGAAAATAAAGAAATAGAATATAGAGAATAGAGAAAATATGGGAGAAAATAGAGATAGAAATAGAAAACAGAGAATAGAGAAAATATGGAAGAAAATAAAGAAATAGAAATAGAATATAGAGAATAGAGAAAATATGGAAGAAAATAAAGAAATAGAAATAGAAAACAGAGAATAGAGAAAATATGGAAGAAAATAAAGAAATAGAAATAGAAAACAGAGAATAGAGAAAATATGAGAGAAAATAAAGAAATAGAAATAGAAAACAGAGAATAGAGAAAATATGAGAGAAAATAAAGAAATAGAAATAGAATATAGAGAATAGAGAAAATATGGAAGAAAATAAAGAAATAGAAATAGAAAACAGAGAATAGAGAAAATATGAGAAAATAAAGAAATAGAATATAGAGAATAGAGAAAATATGGGAGAAAATAGAGATAGAAATAGAAAACAGAGAATAGAGAAAATATGGAAGAAAATAAAGAAATAGAAATAGAAAACAGAGAATAGAGAAAATATGAGAGAAAATAAAGAAATAGAAATAGAATATAGAGAATAGAGAAAATATGGAAGAAAATAAAGAAATAGAAATAGAAAACAGAGAATAGAGAAAATATGAGAGAAAATAAAGAAATAGAAATAGAAAACAGAGAATAGAGAAAATATGAGAAAATAAAGAAATAGAAATAGAATATAGAGAATAGAGAAAATATGGGAGAAAATAGAGATAGAAATAGAAAACAGAGAATAGAGATAATATGGAAGAAAATAGAAATGTAAAAGAGAAAAATATGGGAAAATAGAGAAATCGAAATAGAAAAAAGAGAAAATTATGGAAAAATAGAAATAGAAATAGAGAATAGAGAAAATATGGGAGAAAATAGGGAAATGGAGAAGAGGAAAATATGAGATAATAGAGAAATAAAAACAGAAAACATAGAACAGAGAAAATATGGGAGAAAATAAAAAAAATGAGTAAGAATATCTCGGCTTTGTGTGTGTGTGATGTTCTAAATGAGACACACATCGTAATTACCGTACTTAAAGGGGTTTGTATTCCTTTTAGTAATGACCTTTTAATTAACAGAACTTCGGAGTGTGACGATAAAGAGAAAACACTGATTCAGAAATGTCATATCTGGATTTGGATTTGATTTTTTTTTTGTATTTCTTTTATCTTTTTTTTAGGAGCTCATGTTATTGTTTTGTTTTTTTCTATTTACTTATTCACTTATTAGTATTATTACATTTCTCTGTACTCGTGTGTTATGTCTGCATTAACTTATCGCAAAAAAAGAAAAAAAAAATCCCGTCGTTCCCGTGATGGCTCAGTGGCTAAAACGTCTACTTCCTGACGCATTGAGCAATAGTTCGAATCCAGGTGGAGACAGCCAGCCCAGTAATCACCTTATCATTAAAAAAATAATATCCGTCATCTTCATAGTGGTACAGTGGCTAAAAACGTCTACAACCTGACACACTGGGCCAAGGTTCGAGTCCAGGAACAGACAGACGGCACAAAAGACCCCCGATTGTGTTTACCTCCCCCTCGCGACCTGGGCAACACGCGTAAACAGATGCCTGGATAACCTTGTGTCTGGCTAAACTGTGGCCGCGTGTGTACACCTGAAGCCTGTGCGTGTTATGGGATGGCAAGGACGCGGACATGGACACAGTGGAGGAGGTGAGATGGGAGACGATCTACCAATGTCTGTCTGTATTTGTCTGTCTGTCTGTTTGTCTGTCTGTCTGTCTGTATTTGTCTGTCTGTCTGTCTGTCTGTCTGTCTGTCTGTCTGTATTTGTCTGTCTGTCTGTCTGTCTGTCTGTCTGTCTGTCTGTCTGTCTGTCTGTCTCTCTCTCTCTCTCTCTCTCTCTCTCTCTCAATTAGTTCTATTTTTGCAGGTCAATCACTTTTCTTTCGGCACTTTTTTTCTTTTTTTCTGCAGGTGTCACGTCCATTTTCTTTTTCTTTTTGCAGGAAAAGCATTTTTTTTTTGGCAGGATTTTTTTTTTTTGCAGGAGTCGGAACTTTGGCAGGAGTTTTCTAATTGATATCTTTTTTTTTTTTTTTGCAGGACAGTCCCCTTTAAATTTGTTTGTTTTCAGGACGATGAAGTTGTTTTGACAGGATTTTTTTCTTTTACGGTTCATGACAATCGCCTTTTCACTACTTTTCTTTTGCAGGACAATCAATCAACTTCTTTTGGTAGGACTCCGTTAATGTTACTCCTATCTTTACTTTTTGCAGGACAGTCACGGTCTTTTTTTAGCAAGGGTTTATTTTTCTAATTTTCTAAAGGATATTCACTTTTATTCTATTTATATTTACTGGTTATTTTTTCTTTTCAAGTCATGTAATTCTCGAAGGACAGTCACGGAGTTATTTTTGGGGGTCACCGTCAAGAACTTGCTCCTGATCCGCTAGTGTCCGGATCCTCCTGCAACGGTCGAGCGGTGGGGGGTGAGGGGGGGGGTGAGGGGAAGGCATTTAGCACGCGCGTTCGTAGAGATTCAAACTCGACTAATGGGATCCGCTGGACGCGCTAATTGGGTTTTCGGGCGAATTTCGAAGCTCGTGACTGTTTTAATGGTGCTTCTCTCTCTCTCTCTCTCTCTCTCTCTCTCTCTCTCTCTCTCTCTGTGTGTGTGTGTGTGTGTGTGTGTGTGTGTGTGTGTGTGTATAAGGAGGAAGAAGAAGGGGGAGGAAAAGAGAGAGAGAGAGAGAGAGAGAGAGAGAGAGAGAGAGAGAAACTGCGAGAAACTGCATGTTCCCACCCTTGACTGACCATATTTTACCTCCCTCCCTCCTCCTCCTCACCTCCCCCTCTCCCCCTCCTCACCCCTTAAATATAACGACGCGTATCTTTCCCCTTCCCAAATCAATAACTTCCTATCCCCCTCCTCCTTACCTCCCTCCCACACCCAAACGAACACTTCCATAAAAATACACACATCACCTGCACCCTTGTCTCTCCCTCTCCTCCCTCCCTCTATCCTCCCCCTCCCCTACCTCTATAAAAGCCAGAACCCTCATTTACAGCACTGTTACCACCACTTCTTTCTCTCCTCTACCCTTATCTACTCTCCCCTATTATCACCAGCACCACCAGCACCACCACCACTACACAGCTCCACACCCAATCCTCATCATTACTCCCCCTCCCCACTCTTCCACTGATCTGAACTAACTCCTATGCACTTCCACTTCCCACACCAATACGTTCTCCCCTCCCTTACCACTACATTAAACTTTCTCTCCCTTATTCACTTCTCCTCCCCTTCCTCTCCTTCAGCCATTCCTCCTACCCTTCCTCTCCCTCACCTATTCTCCTCCCCTTCTCTCCCTCAGCCATTCCTTCTACCCTTCCTGTCCGTCACCTATTCCTCCTCCCCTTCCTCTCCTTCACCTACTCTCCTCCCCTTCTCTCCCTCAGCCATTCCTTCTACCCTTCCTGTCCCTCACCTATTCCTCCTCCCCTTTCTTTCCCCTCCCACTCTCTCCCCCCCACCATCACCCTTACCACTAATCCACACCCTCATCCCCATCACAACTTCCTTCCACACCCCCATCTATTCCCCCTCACCTTCCCCTTCCCTCTCCCCACCACCACCTCCCCCCCCACCATTACCCTCGCCCTCACATACATTATTTATCGGAAATCAATGCGCGCCAACACCAGGCGTCAAACGGACGAGAAATTCAGGTAAATGGGAACACCTGCCCTTCCAGCCTCTCCCATTGGCCGCCTGAGCGCTGACGTCACCTTGGGCTGCCTACAGGTGTGTGTGTGTGTGTGTGTGTGTGTGTGTGTGTGTGTGTGTGTGTGTATGGGGGGAAAATATACCTCCACATATTTTTATTGCCCGCCTGTCTGTCTGTCTGTCGGTTGGTCGGTCTCTCTCTCTCTCTCTCTCTCTCTCTCTCTCTCTCTCTCTCTCTCTCTCTCTCTCTCTCTCTCTCTCTCTCTCTCTCTCTCTCTCTCTCTCTCTCTCTCTCTCTCTCTCTCTCTCTCTCTCTCTCGGACGGGCCAATATCAGGAGCCAAGACAAACACTCGCTAATAAACAAAGCCAGCACTCACCCTTCTTCCTCCTCTCCCTTCCTTTCTCTCCCTTCTCTCTCTCCTTCTCTTCCTCCCTTCCTCCTTCTGTTTAACCTTTCCTTCTATTACTTTTCTGACTTATCCTTTCCTCCCTTTCTGCTTCGTATTTCCTTCCTTCCCTCTCCTACTTTTTTTCTCTTCTTTTTCTCCCTTCCTCCTCCTCTTCAATATTTCCCTTCACTATTATCCTGACTTCCTGCTTTCCTCCCTTCTCTCTTTCTTTCCTCACTTCTCTCTCTTTTCTTTTCCTCTCTTCCTATCATCATTTCTTACTCTGCATCAATTCCCTTCATTATTACATTCCACATTTTGCTTTTCTCCCTTTCTTCTCTTATTTTCTCCCCTACTCTCTTTTTTTCATTCTTTCTCTCCTTCCTTTTACTCTTTTCCTATTCTGCATTCCTTTCCTTCTTTCTTATCCTCTCTCTCTCTCTCTCTCTCTCTCTCTCTCTCTCTTCCTTCCTCCTATTTCCACAATCTTCAACCTCACACAACACAGCCTTCCTCCTCCTCCTCCTCCTCCTCCTCCTCCTCTACAAATATCTCACGCAGCAGCTTCCCCCTCGACCTTGCAACCCCCTAAACACACAAAGGTTCGAGTTTCTAGGAAGAGACAGGCAATTAGGTCACTTTTCCTTTGACCTTGCAAGACCTATCCCCTGCAAATCACAACAGGTAACAATAGAGTGACGTCAGGTACCAAATTTGTCTTCTTTTCTTCCTTCTCCTCCTGGTCCTCCTCCTCCTTGTTCTTCTTCTCCTTCCTTCTTTTACTGATATTCTTTTCCTCCTCCTACTACTACTACTACTATTTCCTCCTTCTACTGCTGTTCTTTTCCTTCTCTTCCTCTTCCTCCTCCACCTCCTCCTACGACTACTACTACTACTACTACTACTAATAATAATAATAATAATAATCATAACTTCACCTTTTCAATTCCCTCTTCCCTTCTCCTAATTAACACTACACACCCATACTGGACTCAAATGCCCTTAATTACCTTACCTTTACGCAATACCTGTTCTCGTGACACAATTACCAAACTTTCGAGGTAATCATTCGGGTAAAAAGTTGAAAAGTCGTAACGCTATGCAGGAAAAGTTTAACGTTACTACATTTGTAAAGAGGTGAAAAGTTGGTATTGAGGTTATTGTTGAAAGAGGAGGAGGAGGAGAGGGAAGAGAAAGAGGATAAATGGTAAAAGGAAAAGGGAGAGGAGAGGAGAGGAGGAGGAGGGTAAATGGACCTGGGAGACAAAAGTAAGTAAGAAGAAAAGGAAAAAAAAGGAATAAGGAAAGAAGGAAAATAGAAAGAAGGAAAAGGAGTGATTATGAAAAGCAGAATACTATAAGAAAAAGAGAAATTATGAGAGAAGTAAAATAATATGAATAAAATAATATGTACACACACACACACACACACACACACACACACACGCACACACACACACACAAACTCCCCCATCCCCCACCCACACCCACACCCGCATTTTCAAACCAGCAAAATATCTTTCATATACTACAATTCTATTTTTTTTATAACGTCATTACTATCGTTATTACTGTTATTATTATTATTATTATTACTCTTTTTGCACTCTTTCACATCCGCCTCGCAACCCCCCCACCCACCCCCTACCCCCCCACCTGCAACACTTTCAAACACGCGAAGGTGCAACACAGTATTGACCGAGGCTCTGAAGAACGTGCCAGGAGGAGGAGGAGGAAGGAAGAAAGGAAGGTATAAGGAAGAAAGGAAGATAGAAGGAAGAAGGAAGAGGAAGGAAGGAAGGAAGAAGGAACGCAAAATGGAAGGAAGGAAGCAGGGAAGAAAGAAAGGAAGGAAAGGAAGGAGGAAAGGAAGGAAAGAAAGGAAGGAAGAAGGGAAGAAGGAAGAGAAGGCAAGAAGGGAGACCCACATACTACTTCCCTTCTCTTCCCTCTTCCTCTTCCTCCTCCTCTTCCTCCTCCTCCTCCTCCTCCTCATAGCTGTCCACCAACGTTAAGAAGGGGTAATATAAGTGTTTTTTTTCTGGTCCATGTTTATGTCTCTTGCCAGCCTCTCATTTCTCCTTTATTTATTACGTCTGCTGTTGTTCTTTTTTTACGTCTTATGAGGGGGAAGGGAAGGGGGGTTATTGGGGGCGGGGAGGGGGGTGGAGGGGGGAGGGCAGAAGTTATGGATATATAGACTTTTATGTGTGTGTGTGTG
Source organism: Eriocheir sinensis (assembly GCF_024679095.1). Taxonomy (NCBI): domain Eukaryota; kingdom Metazoa; phylum Arthropoda; class Malacostraca; order Decapoda; family Varunidae; genus Eriocheir; species Eriocheir sinensis. The sequence goes on along the minus strand of NW_026111539.1, from coordinate 419,347 downwards.
TGTGTGTGGGTGGGTGGTTTAAAGCAGTACCAGGATTATGGCTTTTTTATGGTTATTAGGGAGACTGCTGCTACTACTACTACTACTACTACTACTACTACTACTACTACTACTATTACTACTACTACTACTAATACTACTACTATGCCACGCCGTGTTATGTAATTCTTTAGCTCATTTATTTATTTTCAACGGCATATACCAATCATGATTTTTAATTTACTAGTTTGTCTGTTTGTCTCTTTGTTTTTCTTTCTTTTCGTTCTTATCTTTTTTTATGTTTTTCTTCCTTCTCTTTCTTTCATTCAGTCTTTCTTTCTTTCTTCTTTGTCTTTCTTTCTTTTATTCTTTCTCTTTTTGTTTGCCTGTTTGTTTGTTTCTATCTGTTTGTCTTTCTTTCTTCTTTTTCATTCTTTCTTTTATTCTCCTTTCTCTCTTTGTTTGCCTGTTTGTTTGTTTCTATCTGTTTGTCTTTCTTTCTTCCTTCTTTGTCTTCCTTTCTTTTATTCTTTCTCTCTTTGTTTGCTTGTTTGTTTGTTTCTATGTTTGTCTTTCTTTCTTTTATATATTTGTTTTGCGGTTGACATAACAAAAACTACGACAACAACTACAACTACCACTACTACTACTACCACTACTACTACTACTACCACTACTACTACTACTACTACTACTACTACCATCATCACCACGGCCTTCATCACACAACCTCGTATCCCCCCCCCCCCTCCTCCCCGCCCCTCACCTTTCCCTACATCCTTCATCCCAGCGCCCCCTCGCGGTAAATATTTGCACTCCGTTGCCTATAAGAAGCCTAGTGACTCACCATCCGTCGAAGGGGAGTGTGTCGCGCCCTCACCATCACCCTCACTATCAGCATCACTATCACTATATCTGTCACAGTCATATCTTGTCATATTTAGCGTTTCTTTCACTAATATTAATGTTTTTTTAGTCATTCTCATCGTCACCATCATCATCACTATCGTTACTGCACCTATCACCATCACAACTTGTCATAATAACGAGTTTCTTTCACTAATATTAACGTTTTCTTTAGTCTCTCTTATTGCTCTCATCATCATTATCATCATCACTATACATACACAGTTGCTTTCACTATCACTGGTCTGTTTGTTATGTGCTGGTATCTCTGTCACCATCCCTGATCTAGCTTTCCCTTGAAGTCACTATCATTTTTTACACCTGTCGTTTACCTTGCATATGTACTACTCACTATCAGCTTGCAATTGTCATCACTATCGTCATTATTATCATAAGTTATTATTTGATATCTACTACTACTACTATTACTGTCACTATCACTCACCACCATTACCATCAATCTCATTTTCATCACTATCAACTATCACCACCATTACCATCAGCAGCAAAACAATCACCATTACTAACTCCACCATCACCATTAACTATCACCACCACCACCATCACCATCGCAAACCCAGCCACCCATCACTACCAGCCTAAATTTTAACCCTTCAGCTCCCATATCATCATCGCCATCAGCCAGTCATTAGCCTCATCATCAAAGTAGTTATGGGCAGTTTGTCAAGTTCTCAGGTCACTCAGCTCGTCTTATAGTCATTCAGATAATCTACTTCTTCATAAACGTCTGAATCGGTGAATATATTAATGAAGAAAACAAATGAACATCAATAGCAAATAAATATGGCCCTCCAAAATGAACCTCTGAATCGATAAATAAATAGAAAAACGAATGAGATGAACAAAGACACTGAAAAAACGATGAATGAAAATACCCAATAAAAAACCCCTGCATAGTAAATGTCAGAATCGATGAATATATGAATTAATAAAACAGATGAATAGAAATACCGGAGAAAAAAAAGCACAATACCGAATTACTATTATTTTGGGTGGTATCATTTTTTTTTTATCATTTTATCAATTTCATCTGTTACTTTTTTTACTTTTATTTTTTCACCAACTTAATTTTTACCTTTTTCTTTTAATATTTTCTTTTGCATCACTCCATTCTCACACAACCTCATTCTCCTCCTCCTCCTCATTCATTCATTCATTTTTGGTCAATATTCTCATTCTTGTTATTAGACTACAAACTCACTGACCTCTATAACTCACTCTCTGCAAAATGAACAGTCCACAACGTTCATTTTAGCCAATATTCTAGTTTTCATTATCCCATTTAATTTATTTTGTTATCAAAATCGACAACCGTTCTATAACTGTCTCCATGAAGTGTTTAATCACCAACATAAAGGATCTGAATATATTAATAAACGCTTGAAGTGGAATTGGCAGCAAAAATAAACAGCCGACAGTATTTAATTGTCTCGTCATGTTAGCGTGGAGTGGAAGGGACGAAATATAATGTTTTAGTCGATATGAGTGTTGTTGTTATGAGAGATATGGCGAGAGATTGTATTTAACGATATGAACTGCTATATTTGTGAGTGTGTGTGTGTGTGTGTGTGTGTGTGTGTGTGTGTGTGTGTGTGTGTGTGTGTGTGTGTGTGTGTGTGTGTGTGTGTGTGTGTGTGTGTGTGTGTGTGTGTTATTGGCTGTGTAATATATCTTATTTATTCAAAACCTGCAAATTTATGTATTGTTTATATTCTCCACCAGAGCAAACATCAAACACTTTAGGTTAAAAATATCACCATCACCACAACCACCATCACCACCACCACCACCATCACCACTATCATTACCACATAAACTACAGTGGATATTGACAATTCTAAAAAAGAGAGAGAGAGAGAGAGAGAGAGAGAGAGAGAGAGAGAGAGAGAGAGAGAGAGAGAGAGAGAGCGGTAACAGAGTGAGGCAATAAAAGGTGTGAGGTTGTATTTTATTCCCCGTAGCCTTTTTCCGTCCGGCCATCCATACCTGTCCACGCACACACACACACACACACACACACACACACACACACACACACACACACACACACACACACACATGAAAAATATAGCGAAAGAAACTAACCTCACGAACTATGCATCACCACCTTCACCACCATCATCACCACCATACTCACAATCATCACCACCATAAGAGTATCACCATCCTTACCCCTATATCACCAACCACCATCGCCACCACCATTCCTATTACCACCATCACCACCACCATTCCCATTACCAGTATCACCACCATCAACACCATTTACACTACTCCCCACACACACTATCACCACCACCATCACACAGTCACCACCACTATCATCACCACCAACAACACACCAACAACTCAACCACCACCACCACCACCACCATTGAGCACCACACAATCGTACCACCACCACCACCACCACCTCCTCCAGCGTCACCATGGAGACTCTTCCCCTCGTCACCATGGCAACAGGTAATAAAAGCTGCACCTGATACCTTTTGGTCGAGATTTTCAGGTGTTCATACGAGCTAGGGGGGGGAGAGAGAGAGAGAGAGAGAGAGAGAGAGAGAGAGAGAGAGAGAGAGAGAGAGAGAGAGAGAGAGAGAGAGAGAGAGTAGGTGAAGGAGTGTAGGGGAGGGGAGAGGAGAAGATGGTGAGAGAGGTATAAGGGCAAAAAAGATGAAGAGAGGGAGAGGGGAGGATGGAGAGGCTGGACTGGAAGTTAATTTGATGGGTGATGTGAGTGAGAAGGTGTGATTGAGAAGATGGGGTGTTGGAGAGGAGGTTAAGGGGAGGAGGTAGAAGGGGAGAGGGAGATGTATGTGAAGGGGTGAATGGTGGAGGGAGGAAGGGGAGGGAAAGGGGAGGTTAATGTGAGGGGGTGATGTGTAAAGGTGTGATTTTGAAGGATGGGATGTTGGAGAGGACGTGAAGGGGAAAGGGGAGAGGGGAGAATGAGATGTATGAGAAGGGAGGTAAGGAGGAGGAGAAGGAGGAGGGAGTAGATTCAGGGGGAGATTATGAAAAAGTGTAGCTGCTGTGTGTACGTGAATGTATGTGTGTGTATGTGGGGAGGTGTAGCGTGTGTACCTGTGTGTATATAGAAGTAATGGGGATGTGTACGTGTGTGTGTGGGTGGGTGGGGGGGGGGAGAGTGGCAGACGGGAGGAAGAGGTATACAGATGTTGTGTTTACTGAAGATAAGAAAAGAACAGAGAAAATACTTGTTATCGCCGTGGCATTGTGAAAAACGTTGTAATGAGAAGAGGAAAGTCAGGAGGTGAATAACAACAGGATATGAAACGTTATTTATTAAAAAGCCAAAGGTGGGGGAGGGAAAGGTGATTAAGAACGGGGAACAAAGAAAGGAGGAGAAATATGTGTGGAGAAATAAAATGTGGAGGAGGAAAAACTATTAGCTGAGTGATTTTTATGATGTGAGAAATGTATTAGTATTTGTAAGGGCAGTGTATTGCTTGTTGAACCTAAAAGACTCTTGTTATTATTATTATTATTATTATTATTATTATTATTATTATTATTATTATTATTATTATTATTATCATTACTATTATTATTTATCACCACCATCTCATCACTACTTCCTTAATTAAACTGGTGATTCTTGGATGATGAAAATGATGATGGAGATGATGAGGGATAGGAGGCAACATTCGATAAGGGCTAATTTCCCATTAATTAAGGTAAGATTAGAACGAAGATCCTCGCTGATGAAGGAGAAGGAGGAGGAGGAAGAAAAGGCAGAAAAAAATGATGATGACGAGGAAGAATACCAGGAATGAAGGATACCAATCTCTCTCTCTCTCTCTCTCTCTCTCTCTCTCTCTCTCTCTCTCTCTCTCTCTCTCTCTCTCTCTCTCTCTCTCTCTCTCTCTCTCCTCCTCCTCCTCCTCTTTTTTCCCTTCCTCCTTCCCTCTCTCCCTCACTTCTTCCCCACTTCCTCCCTCCCTTTCTCATTCCGAGGCGAAGAAGACGGAGGAGGCGTAGAAGGAGGCGACACAGAAGTGGGTTGAGAGTACAAGACGGATGGCTGCGTCCTTCACGTAATGGACGACCTGACGAGGGGAGGACTTGAGGTGGGACTTAACGCCTCTTGAAAGACTCTCCTCGCCGCCCGCCCTCACGCCCGCTACCCGCCCTCTCCCCGCCCGCCTGTGTTGGTTCGTTCGCTTCGTTCACTCTTTCCGTTTCCGTTCCTTGGCTTTCCTTTACTCCGGTTTTCTTGGGGGTTTTATTTCCTTTCCTCTTTGGGTTGTTTTATTTTGTTTTCTCTCTCTCTCTCTCTCTCTCTCTCTCTCTCTCTCTCTCTCTCTCTCTCTCTCTCTCTCTCTCTCTCTCTCTCTCTCTCTCTTAGCTTTTCTTATTTTCTCTTTTCTTCTCGATTCTCCTTTTCTTTCATTTCCTTTCCTCTATTCTTAGTTTCTTTTCTCTTATCTTCCCTTCTTTCCTCATCTCTTGTCTTCCCTTTCATTCTCCTCTATGGTCTATTTTCATCTCTTCTCTATTTCCTCTCCTCTCCTTTCCTTTCTTTCTTTTCCTCTCCTCTCGTTTCTTCTCTAAGCTTCTCTTTTCTCTATTCTTTTTCCTCTCCTCTTCTTTATTTTCTGCTTTCTTTTCCTTTCTTCTTAGCTTCTCTCCGCTCCTTTCCTATGCTCTCCATTTCTCTAATTCCTTTCCTCTAATATATCTCTCCAATACTTTTTTTTTACAACTCTCTCCCAGTTCAATCATTTCCTCCTCACCTTTTCTCACTTTTCTTTATTTCTTCCTTTTCCTTTTCCCACTCTTTTTCACCTGACAACTAATTCCTCTTTCGGCTTCTGATCCTTTTCTCTCCTTTGATTTTTTTCCTCTCTTCTTTCTCTTTCACTTTTTCTCTCTCTTTTCTATCCTTCTAATTCCTCGTCCTTGTCCATTTCTCATCCTCATCCTCATTCTTTACCTTTTGCAAGACCAATTTCCTCAACTCCTTTTTCTTCTTCGTCTTCTTCCTTCTCCTTCCTCTCCTTCTTTACAGCCTCCTCCTTTCTCTACGTTCCTTTCTCTTCAAATTCCCTCTGTCACTTTCGTTCTTGTTTCTCGTCTCTAGTTTTTGTCTCTCCTTATTCTTCCCTCTTCTCTTTCTCTTTCTTGTCCTCTCTCCATCAGCTCTCCGTTTCCTTCGCCTTCCCTCTTACTTACTTCTTTCTTTCTTATTCCAGTCTTCGTCCCCTTCCCTCGCTTTCCATCCCCGTCACCAAATAGCCTTTTACATGGATGACTAAGTTGCAATTATGGGCGAGGACAAAAGATGGAAAAGGTGGGGAGGGGAAAGAAGTGTGTGGATGGGGATAGCGGTGGAAGGGAGATGGATGGGAAGGGTAAAGGTGGGGGAGGATTAGAGGAGGAGAAAGAAAGGTGAGGGAAAAGGGAAGGTTATGGAGGGACAGGAAGGGTTGGGAGGAAAGCGAAGGTAGGGAGGAGAGAAGATTGAAAAGGTGGATGGGAGAGTGAAAATGGAAGAAGGGAAGGGAAATGGAAGAGTAGGGAAGGGAAATAGAAGGTAGGGAGGGGAAATGGAGGATGGGAAGGAGATGTAAAAGAAGGGAAGGGGAAATTGAAAGGTAAGGAGGGAAAATGGAAGGAGGGAAGAGAAATGGAAGAATAGGGAAGGGAAATAGGAGGGTAGGAAGGGGAAATGGAAGAATAGGAGTAAGATGGAAATAAAAAAAAAGACATGAAGAAAATAATAAACGAGGGAACAGAATTAAGAAAGGGAGGGAAAGATGAAACAAGATGGGAAGGAAGGCAAATAAAAAGGAGAGAAAGGAAATTGATAACAACGAATGGAAGAGATAGAAAAATACAGAAAGGAAAGAAAGAATAAAAAAGCAATGAAATGGGGAAAAAAGGAAATAAAAATAAGTGAACAGAACAAAGGAGACAGAAGTAGGAAAAATCACACCAAAATAAGAAAAAAAATAAGGAAAAACAAGGAGAAAAAACAGGGCAGGAAGGAAAGAAAGGTGGGGGTGAGGGGAAGAAATGAATGATGAAAGACATGTTCAGGAAATTATGAAAGAACGGAAATGGGATAAAGTAGGAAAAATGGGAAAACAGAGGATGGGACAGGAAGGAAAAGAAGAGGGAGGAGGAGGAGGAGGAAAAAGAAAGACGAGTAGAGAATATAAGAGAGAGGAAAAGAGACGATAAGAAAGGAGGATAAAGGATAGAAAAGGACATGTGGCGAAAGAAAAAGATGACCTGAAAAGGAGAGAAGCGAAAACAATGGAATGAAGTAGAGATAAGAAGAAGAGAAGAGGAAAAAAACATGAAAAGAGGGGAGAAAAAGCGAATAGGAAAGATATTGAACGAAGACATAAGAGAAAAATTGAGAGAAGAGAATATGAAAGAAGAGGAAACTAGACGGAAGAAGAGAAGAGCGAAGAGACGAACTAAAAGGAGGTAATGATATAAGAGAGACGAGTAAAGAGGGGAAGAAAGAGAGAAACGTTAAGAAATACAGGAAGAGGCAAAAAGTGTAATGGAGGAGGAGGGGAAGAAAGACATTTAGGAGACAAGTGAGTTAGGGAACGAGAGAGAGAGAGAGAGAGAGAGAGAGAGAGAGAGAGAGAGAGAGAGAGAGAGAGAGAGAGAGAGAGAGAGAGAGAGAGAGAGAGAGAGAGAGAGAGAGAGAGAGAGAGAGAGAGAGAGAGAGAGAGAGAGAGAGAGAGAGAGAGAGAGAGAGAGAGAGAGAGAGAGAGAGAGAGAGAGAGAGATCCTGCGACAGAATTTTCCTCTTTGAGACTTGTTATCGGTTTCCATTTTCTTCTTAACTCAATCCACTTTACTTTTTTTTTCTTTTTCTTTCTTTTGCTTTCAAGTCATTAGAACCGCGTCTCATTAGCAACTTTGGCCTAATGAGCAGGTGTGTGTGTGTGTGTGTGTGTGTGTGTGTGTGTGTGTGTGTGTGTGTGTAGAGAGAGAGAGAGAGAGAGAGAGAGAGAGAGAGAGAGAGAGAGAGAGAGAGAGAGAGAGAGAGAGAGAGAGAGAGAGAGAGAGAGAGAGAGAGAGAGAGAGAGAGAGAGATAGAGAGAGAGAGAGAGAGAGAGAGAGAGAGAGAGAGAGAGAGAGAGAGAGAGAGAGAGAGAGAGAGAGAGAGAGAGAGAGAGAGAGAGAGAGAGAGAGAGAGAGGGGAAGGGGTGGGAGGATGGAGGCAAGATAATCACAAAGCCCAACATACAATTATTTTATTTTATTTTTTATCTTATTCGATTTTATTTTTATTTTATTATTTTTCTTCCCTTCCTCTGTGTTTCTGCGCCACACAGGTAAACGGACACCAATTAGCGATACCTTTAAAACTGGAAGGGCAGGTAAACTATCCGATACGTGTGTGTGTGTGTGTGTTGTGTGTGTGTGTGTGTGTGTGTGTGTGTGTGTGTGTGTGTGTGTGTGTGTGTGTGTGTGTGTGTGTGTGTGACGTCGTGCCATCAAATAAAACAGCAAATTGAAAGCGAGATAAAACAGATCACTGATGGTACAAATTGATACTGTCAGCGATGGGTTAATTTTGGGTTTGAATATATGTGACTTTTATTTCTGGCCGAGCGACTCCTCTCTCCTCTCTCCTTCTCTTATTTCCCTTGTGTCTTTTCCACTTTTTGCCATTTCCTTTACTCCTTCCCTCTTTTTTTCTTTTTTTACCGGTAATTTCCCTATTTTCTTCAGCTTTTTTTCTCTTCTACTTTCTATTTTCTCCTTTCCCTTTCCCCATTTCATTTTCTCCTTTTTATTTCTTTAACCCTTTTCCTCTTGTGCTTTCTTGTTTTCCTCTTCTTTTTCTACTTTCCCTTTTCCCATATTATTTTATATTTTCCCATTTTCCTCTTCTCCCTCTCTCTATTTTCTTTTATATTTTCCCCTCTACCATTTTCCAACTTCCTAGAGGTTAGGCCGAAAAAAAAAAATCTCTTTTCTCTAAATAGTGTTTGGACACGTCTAATTTTGGGTTCGATTAGTTAAGCTTTCAATGTCTCTTTTATTCAGACCGAGTGACTAGGAATAATTATCTTTCCTCTAAATTTGTAGTTAGGACTAATCTAATTATGGCTTGGGTTAGTTTAGGTTCGAATGGAAAAGGAGGGATGGGAACGGAGGAGAAGTGAAGGGAAGTGAAGTGAAGGTTTGGTAATAGAAGGGAAGGGAAGGACAAGAAAGGGAAGGAATGGTTTTCTGACTGAGTGACTGAGAGAATACGTAATTTTTCTATTCTAAATTAAAAAAGTGAAGTGAAGGTTTGGTAATAGAAGGGAAGGGAAGGCCAAGAATGGAAGGAACGGTTTGAGTGGCTATGAGAATATGTAACCTTTCTATGCTAAATTAACAGGAACCTTCTCTTAATTTAACTGCCAGAATAGTCTTTAATTTACCTCCTCAAAAACGATGGTACGTAGCTTTTCCATTCTAAATTAACAGGAACCTTCTTTTCATTCAACAGCCAGAATAGTCTTTAATTTACCTCCTCAAAAACGATGGAAGCGAACGGAAGAAAAAAGGAGAGGGTATAAATAGGAATGATGGAACAAAAGAAGGAAAAGAAAAGCAGAGGGACGGATAGGACAGGAAGGAAAAGAGGAGGGAACGCATTATAAGTCCTGTAATTTGTGTGTGGGTAGATCGGTTTGTACTCTACGATTTCAGGACGATAAACATAGACACTCGGAAATTCAAGGTTTATTCTTATTTTCTTTTAAGATTACTTTTTTTTTGTAAGGAGACCGGTCAAGGGCAAACCAAACAAAATAGAGAGAACAAAGACACCAATAGATTCACGGATTATTTTGATCTTCTTTTAGGATTACTTACTTATTTATATATATTTTTGAAAGGAGAACGGTCAAGGGGGAACCAAACAAAATAGAGAGAACAAAGACACCAATAGATTCACGGATTATTTTGATCTTCTTTTAGGATTACTTACTTATTTATATATATTTTTGAAAGGAGAACGGTCAAGGGGGAACCAAACAAAATAGAGAGAACAAAGACACCAATATATTCACGGATTATTTTAGGATTACTTACTTATTTATATATATTTTTGAGAAAACGGTACGGTCAAGGGGAACTGAACAAAATAGAGAGGACGGAGAACAATACTTACTGTCTGGCTGCTTCTACAAATAAATAAAAGATGAAACAGCTGTGAGACGGAGTTACCAATTCAAGAAAGACATGAAGCTTTAAAGAGGAAATTTCAGAGCTTAAGACAAAGAAGAAAATCCTGGAAATGAAACGTAACTTACTACAGTGCTCCAAAGTTTCCTTAATAACAACATAAAAAAAAAAAAAAAAATCCTTCCTCCGCCCACACTTCATCGATCCATACAAAGAAAAACAAACATACCAAAAAAGCGTATCATTATTCTTGTTCGTTTATTTCCTTTTAAGTTTCAGCGTTGCGTTTCTTCTTCTAAGTAATTGGTGGAGTTAAGTCTTTCCAGCTGTCAGAAGGAGTTAGTTATCAATTTTAGGAAGAGAGGAAGGTTGAAGGTGGATGACTTCAGAGCTTCTACGAAAAATAAAATACTAGGAATCCCAGGTATCATAATCCTGTGTAACGAAACTCCATAAACATAAATAAATAGATAAATGAAAATAAGAATGAAAATTAATGAATCCTCCCTTCACTCCCATTCTAATTATCTATACATTAGTAAACAAAACAAAAAGCCTAACTACATTCTTGGTTGTTTTTTTCTCCCATCCCTCCCTTCTTCCGCATCTTCTTCCCTCCCCTTATCTGCCCTACCTCCCCCTTTCCCCTTTTTTCCTTCTCTCCCTCCTTCTTCCCCATGTCTCTTCCTCCCTTACACTCCCTCCTTTCATCCACCCTTAACTCTCTCCCTCTCCCTTCCATCCTCCCCTTCTTTCTCCCTTTCCTTCTCTTAAGTTTCAGCAATGTGTTTCTTATATGGAACTGGAGGAGCAAAGTTTCTAGCTTAAGAGAATATGATTGATGAGCTTCTACGAAAACAAAATATTCCAAAATTAAACGTATGTCACTCCAGTGCTCCAAAACTCCCTAAAAATGAATAAATAAGTAAATAAATAAACAGGACAAAAAGAATATCTGTCATAGTCATTTCTTTCTAATTAAGTTTCAGAGATCATTAAACTTCTACGGAATCGGAAGGGTAAAGTTTCTGGCAAGTTTCGTATTGACCACGTTCGGAGAAGCCGCATCGAGTAGCGGGCTTTTTTTTTTTTTTATTAATGTTTACTTTTTTGTGCCCTTGAGCTGTCTCCTTTGCTGTAAAAAAAAAAAAAAAAAAAAAAAAAAAGTGTCTGCGTGACTAGCACTTCCCTGAACCACCTCTGTCCGTGGGTAACGCGCTGCTCGTGGCTCGTAAACTAACCACGTAATACTCTTCTAATAAGTCTCAATGTATTTACCGGCAAAAAGTACTGTTAAGGGCAATACTTTGACTAATCTATCCTGAACTAACCAACCAACTAACTAGCCTAACCTAACTTGACCAAAACTTCGATACAACAGACTTTATCTAACCTCAACTAACTACCTAACCTAACCTAACCTGACCAAACCTAACCTAACTTAACCAAACTTGACCAAAACTTCGATGCACCAGACTTAATCTTCCCTCAACTAACTACCTAACCTAACCTAACCTGACCAAACCTAACCTAACTTAACCAAACTTGACCAAAACTTCGATGCACACAGACTTAATCTAACCTCAGCTAACTACCTAACCTAACCTAACCTGACCAAACCTAACCTAACTTAACCAAACTTGATCAAAACTTCGATGCATCAGACTTAATCTTCCCTCAACTAACTACCTAACCTAACCTAACCTGACCAAACCTAACCTAACTTAACCAAACTTGACCAAAACTTCGATGCACACAGACTTAATCTAACCTCAGCTAACTACCTAACCTAACCTAACCTAACTTAACCAAACGACCAAAACTTCGATGCACACAGACTTAATCTAACCTCAGCTAACTACCTAACCTAACCTAACCTAACTTAACCAAACTTGATCAAAACTTCGATGCACCAGACTTAATCTTCCCTCAACTAACTACCTAACCTAACCTAACCTGACCAAACCTAACCTAACGACCAAAACTTCGATGCACACAGACTTAATCTAACCTCAGCTAACTACCCAACCTAACCTAACCTAACAAACTTGATCAAAACTTCGATGCACCAGACTTAATCTTCCCTCAACTAACTACCTAACCTAACCTAACCTGACCAAACCTAACCTAACTTAACCAAACTTGACCAAAACTTCGATGCACCAGACTTAATCTTCCCTCAACTAACTACCTAACCTAACCTAACTTAACCTAACCTAACCTAATCTAACCTAACCTACACTTCAGGAGTATAAGGAGAGGCGTGACTAGAGTGAACAACGTAACAGAATTTATACAGAGACCTCCTCACCACCGCCCTTGTGTCACGTGTCTTTTGCTCTCTCTTCTTCAACACCAGCGACATAGAAGAAGAAAGGAAAAAGGAAGAGTAGACCGAATAGAAGGTGAATATAAAAGAAATGAGGAAGCGGAGGAGGAATGAAGGAAAACACGTAGAGGAGAAATGAAAAAAAAAAGCTAGGAAGAAAAATGAGAGGACGAGAACAAGGAATAAAAAAAGGGAGATGATGAAGAGGAAAAGGAAGAAGAGGAGAATGAAGACTAGGATGAGGAAAGGAAGTAATTGAAGGAAAGTGGAATGAAAATGGAAGGAAAACAAGAAGAGGAGAAATGAAAACAAACATAAGAAGAAAACGTGAGAGAACAAGGACGACAGGGAATAAATTGAGAATGACAAGGAGGAGGAAGAGGAGGATAAAAACTACAAGGAGGAGGAAAGAGTGGAGCGAATAGGAGAGGGAAATGAAAATGTAAAGAAAACGGGAAGAGGAGTAACGAAAACCAAAAAAATAAAGGAAGAAACAGAGAGCGAGAACGAACAGGATGAAAATAACAAACAAGAAGAGGAAAAGGAAGAGGAAGAAAAGGACGAAGACTAGGAGGAAAAAAAGGGAAAAAAAGAGTAGTTAGAGGAAAATAGTGTCTCTTTGAAGCTGTAAGAGGCGTTGAGGAGGAGGAGTCTGGACAATGAACACTTCACGAAAATGAGGACGGTAAGTATGGAGAGAGAGAGAGAGAGAGAGAGAGAGAGAGAGAGAGAGAGAGAGAGAGAGAGAGAGAGAGAGAGAGAGAGAGAGAGAGAGAGAGAGAGAGAGAGAGAGAGAGAGAGAGAGAGAGAGAGAGAGAGAGAGAGAGAGAGAGAGAGAGAGAGAGAGAGAGAGAGAGAGAGAGAGAGAGAGAGAGAGAGAGAGAGAGAGAGGGGACAGTGTTGTCTTGCTTATGAGAGTCAATATTTGATGGGTCCGAAAGGCCGATGGGGGGAGGGGGGAGAGGGGGGAGGGGGAGGATGAAGGGAAGGAAGGAGGAAAGAGGGAGGGAGTAAAGGATGATTGTAGGGAGGGAGCGTAAAAGGGGGAAGAGGTAAGGAAGAGGAGAGAAATAGGGTAAGGGGAAGAAAGGGGAAGGGGGAGAGAAAGGGAGAGGGAGAGATTAAAGGGTGAATGAAAGGAGGGAGTGTAGGAAGGGAGAGAAGGGAAAAAGAGGGAAAGGGTGAGAGAGGGGAGGGAAACAAGGAAAGGGTGGATAGTCAAGAAGTAGGGAAAGAAGAGGGACAGAGTAAAGGGAGAGGGGGAGGGAGGAAGGGAGGAAGGGAAGGGAGGCAAATAACGACATTCATAAATTCAAATTGATGGGAAGGGAAGGGAAGGTGATTTATTTACATGGAGAGTCTGAAAAGGGAAAGTGAAGGGACAGGGAGGGCTGGGAACGAAAGGGAAAGTGAAGGGAAGGGAATGAAGGCAACGAAAGAGAAAAGAAGGAAAGGGAAGGGAAGGGATGGGAAGGAAAAAGAAACGATGGTATAGGTTAACAGGAGAAGAGAAATAGAAACGATAAGAGAAGAGGAAACGGAAGGAGAGGGAAGGAAAGGAAATAAAAATAAATAAAATGAAAAGGAAAGGATGGGATAGAAGGGAGAAAGGGGGAAGGAAAAGGAAGGGAAGGAAGGAAGGAATAGGAAGTGAAGTGAAGTGAAGGAAAGGAGAGTAAGGGAAGGGAAAGCGGGGAGGAAAAGGAAGGGAAAAAATAATAGGAAGTGAAGTGAAGTACAGGAAAGAAAAGGAAAAAAATGAGCAGGAAGAAAAAATAAGAAGGGAAACGAAGCGAAAAGAAGGATTACAAAAAAAAAAGACGAAAAAAAAAGGAGAGAAAAGGAGAATTAAAGAGAATGAAGGCGATGGAGAAAAACAAACAAAAATAAAATAGTAAAAAGAATCAATGAAACAAAACAAAAGGGCACAAAGTCTGAGGGTTGAGGAGATAAGAGGAAGGGAGAGGAGAGGAAGAGGAAGAGGAAAAGGAAGAGAAAGGAAGGGGAAGGGAGATAGTGAGGAAAACAGGAAAATAAGTGGAGGAAAGGGATGGAAGACTGCTCTGAGGAAGATAAGAAGGAGGAGGAGGAGGAGGAGGAGGAGGAGGTGGAAGCTGATAGGATTGTGGAGTAAAGCATGTGGATTAAGGTGGAAGGGATGAAAGAAGGAGGGAGGGAGGGACGGAGAGGCATGGAGGGAGGGAAGGGAAGGCAGGGAGAGAAGGGAAGGAGGGAGGGAGGAAAATAAAGGGAGAGATAGGGAGGAGTATGGGAGAATAAAAGCTCTAAGGACTGGAAACAAGATAGCGAGGAGGAGGAGGAGGAGGAGGAGGAGGAGGAGGAGGAGGAGGAGGAGGAGGCAAGAGATCTTCTATACAAGTAAAGAAAAATTAGGAAAGATTTTTGAAAAGGAGGAAAGAAGAAAATACGAAACAAGAAGAGGAAGAGGAGGAAAAGGAGGAGGAGAAGGAAGAGATCAAAACAGAGAAGATAAGATGAAAGAAAATATTAAAAGAAGGAAAATGAAGAGAGGGAAAAAAAAAGCAAAGAAAAAAATGAGGGAAAATGATACAAGAGAGGAAGGAGAGAGGCAAAGAAGAAAACGAAAAGAAGAGGAGGAGGAGGAGGAGAAGGAGGAAAATTAGCAAGAGGAAGAGAGAATAATGAAGTCTGGAAACTGAGAAGGAAAAATACTATGAGAGAGAAAGAAGAAGAGGAGACGAGACTTATAAGAGGAGAAGGAAGGAAAATGGAGGAAGAAGGAGCAGAAAGAAAGGCAGAAAAAAGAAAACAGAAAATGGAGGTAAGCAAGAAGGAAGGAGAAAAAAAAGATATAGGATTAAAGAAAACTACGAAGAGGAGAGAAGGAATAAGAAAGAAGAAAAGACGAAAGAAAAAAAGTTAAAAGTTAAAAGATGAAGGATGGAATGAAGAGGAGGAGGATAAAGATAAAGAAAAAGAGGAAGAAAGAAAAATGGAGAGGAAGAGGAAGTAAAGCGAGAGGAAGAAAAAAGAGGGGCAGGAAGGAAGGAAGGAAGGAAGGAAGGAAGGGAGGCGATAAAAGAAGAAAAAAAAGAAGAGAAGAAAGGAGAGAGGCAGGTGGGGTAGGACAGGATAAGACATATAAAGAGGAGGAAGAGAGGAAAAAGAAACGAAGAGGAAGGGGAAGGGGAGATAAATGGCGTAGGAGGAAGAGGAAGGAAAGAAAGATAAAAAAGAAGAAAGTAGAAGCAGGAAGAAGGGGAGAGAGAAGAAACGTATGAGGAAGAAGAAGAAGAAGAAGAGCCAGAAGAAGAACAGGAAGAAAAAGAAGAAAAGACGTATTACGGAGGGAAGATAGGCTGAGAAAAGGAAAAAAAGAAAAACAGAGAAAACTAAATAAAGAGAAGAAAAGAGGCGTGTCATTGGTAGAAGAAGAGGAGGAGAAGAAAGAGGACGAAGAAGAGGAAGAAGAAGAGGAAGAGGAAGGTGGCAAAAGTCCAAATAACGACCTGAACGAAGAATGAATGGGCGCTCATGAGAGAGAGAGAGAGAGAGAGAGAGAGAGAGAGAGAGAGAGAGAGAGAGAGAGAGAGAGAGAGAGAGAGAGAGAGAGAGAGAGAGAGAGAGAGAGAGAGAGAGAGAGAGAGAGAGAGAGAGAGAGAGAGAGAGAAATATGGCAGCCAGCACCATAGAATCTACGTCTCAGGTTTCCTCCGTTTTCTTGCAGTCTTCCCTAAAAAATAACACCCCATTTTCCTTTCGTTAATAAATTCATCCGCTTTTATTTATAGACTTTTTTTTTTACCTTTTCCTTTGTGTTCTTTTTCTCGGTTTTAAAAGAATGTGAAGAAGGGAAAAAGCGAATAAGAAGAAATGGTAGAGAAAGAAAACGATAAAGAAATGAACGACAGGGATGAGAGAAGAAGGAAGATAAAAGGAAACATAAATAGATATAGATAGATACATAGATAGATAGATGAATAGATAGAAAGACAGACAACGAAAGATAAAAAATATAGAAAAAGGATAAAAACAGAATGAAGAAAAAAGAAACAGAGAGAAGAAAGGAATAATGTACGAAATAATAAAAGAGGAAAAAGGAAGGTGGAAAAAATGAAAAGGGAAGCAGAGAAGGACGGAGGCAAACAAAAATACAGACGAAGAAAAGGAAAAAAAAATGAAGCAAGGAATATAGAAAAAAATGAAAAAAATAGAGGATAAAGAGAAAGATACATATAGAAAAAAGGAAAAAAAGAAAGATGAAAAAAAAGAGAAAAAAGGAAAAAGAAAAAGGAAAAATGGAATAAAGAAAGAAATGAAAAAAGAAGAAAAATGGAAAGAAAAAAGTGGAAAAAGAATGAGAATGGAAAAGAAAGAAAAAAAGGAAAAAAAGAAAGAAAAAAAGGAATTATAAAGAAAAAAAATGGAAAAAAGAAAAATGGACAAGAAGAAAAAGCAAAATGAATGACTGCAAACGACGAAATAAACCTTCAAATGTGTGTGTGTGTGTGTGTGTGTGTGTGTGTGTGTGTGTTTAGAGGTGGCGTTTTTTCAGCATACAAATGACAAGACAAGTAACCCATTTTTTTCCCGTTTTTTTTCTTCTCTTTCTGCATAAATAACAAAGAAAACGAGGTCGAGACATGACTTGCTTGCCTAAAAAAAAAATAATAAAAAAGTCAAGGAAATATAATAATACCAGAATTTCGTTGCTCTCTCTCTCTCTCTCTCTCTCTCTCTCTCTCTCTCTCTCTCTCTCTCTCTCTCTCTCTGTTGAATGTCGAGAGAGAGAGAGAGAGAGAGAGAGAGAGAGAGAGAGAGAGAGAGAGAGAGAGAGAGAGAGAGAGAGAGAGAGAGAGAGAGAGAGAGAGAGTCTATTACTGTATTCAAATGACTTCGTACTTAAGCTTCACTCTGGAGGAGGAGGAGAAGGAAGATGAGGATGAGGAGGAGGAGGAGGAGGAAGGCTCACGTTGAATTCAGTGATAGAAGGAAGATTTTGTGAATGAAAGAAGGAGGGAAAGGAGAAAAAAGGAAGGAAGGAAGGAAGGAAGGAAGGAAGAAAATAAAGAAGAAAGAAAGGAAATAATGAAGGAAGATAAGGAAGAATTAATGAGAGGGAGAAAATAAAGAAAGAAGAGAAAGGGAAAAGGAAGCATAAAAGAAAGGAAAGGAGAAGAATGAAAAAAGGAAGAGAAATAGATTGGAAAGAAGATAAAAGAGGAAGGAGGAAGAACCAAAGAAAATTAAAGGAAAACCAGGAACGGAAGAAGGAGGGAGGAGGAGGAGGAGGAAGAGGAAGAGGAGAAGGAGGAGGAGGAGGAGGAGGAGGAGGAGGAGGAGGAGGAGGAAAGAGACATTCCAGGGATAATGGGAAAGTGTCATGAGCCAAAAGAGAGAGAGAGAGAGAGAGAGAGAGAGAGAGAGAGAGAGAGAGAGAGAGAGAGAGAGAGAGAGAGAGAGAGAGAGAGAGAGAGAGAGAGAGAGAGAGAGAGAGAGAGCATGTATGTATGTATATGTTTAAGTGCTGAGCTGTGTTACGTGTGTGTGTGTGTGTGTGTGTGTGTGTGTGTGTGTGTGTGTGTGTGTGTGTGTGTTGGGGGGAATGAAGCGAAAGATGAAAGAGAAAGAGAAATGAGAGAAAAATAAGAAAGACATAAAAGAAGAGTGTTGCGGAGGAGGAGGAGGAGGAGGAAGAGGAAGAGGAAGAGGAGGAGGAGGAGGAGGAGGAGGAGGAGGAGAAAGCCGATAAAGAAGTGGGTAGGAAAACAAGATGATAGAAAATGGAGGAGAAGAAGAGAGACCTGGAAAAGAGGAAGAGGAGGAAGAAGAAGATGAGGAGGAAGAGGAAGAGGAGGGGAGAATGTGAAGGAGACGGAGAAGAAACACATGACAGAAGAGAAATATGTAAGATGGCGGAATGTGTGGAAGAAGAAGAAGAAGAAGAAGAAGAAGAAGAAGAAGAAGAAAGAAGAAGAAGAAGAAGAAGAAGAAGAAGAAGAAGAAGAAGAAGAAGAAGAAGAAGAAGAAGAAGAAGAAGAAGAAGAAGAAAGAAGAAGAAGAAGAAGAAGAAGAAGAAGAAGAAGAAGAAGAAGATGAAGAAGAAGAAGAAGAAGAAGAAAAAGAAGATGAAGATGATGCAGAAGAAGAAGAAGAAGAAGAAGAAGAAGAAGAAGAAGAAGAAGAAGAAAATTAAGAAGAAGAAAGATGTCTCGATTTTGGAGGCTTTGTGTCGACTAAGCCAAATGGAGGAGGAGGAGGAGGAGGAGGAGGAGGAGGAGGAAGACTCATGGGCGACGTCCAACTAAGAAGATTTATGAACCGGACTTCGATGTTTGGTCGGTGCCTTTGAGATTGGTCTTCCTCCTCCTCCTCCTCCTCCTCCTCCTCCTTCATCTCTCTTACCCTTTCAATCCCCTTCACTTTATTCTTCCCTCGAGATTCATTTTTGCTTTTTATTGCGTCTCTCTTTCGTTCTCTTCGTCTTTATCTTCCTTTTCCCTAACCTTCCCTTCTTTCCTTCTTCCTCAATATCCTTCACCCCCTTTCTTCTCCACCTCCTTCTTTTGTCCTTTGTCTCCCATTTTTTTATACTCTTCCTCCTTCTTTCTCATTTTATTCTTTTCCGCCACTTCTCCCTTTCTCTTCTCTCAAGCCCTTCCTCTTCCCCCTGATTTTCCCTTCCCTGTCTATTTCCAATTTTCTCATCTTTTCCACAACCTTCTCCTCTTCCTCAACGTCTCTATCCCTTCCCCTTGTCCTTCATCTTCCCTTCTTATTCTATTCCTTCTTCTTTTTCACTCTTTTCCATCACTTCTTTCATCTTTCACTCTTCCTCCTCCTCCTCCAGTTCTTCCTTTCCTCTTTCCCATGTTCTTCCTTCCTTCTCCCTCATGTTATTTTTTCCTTTCTCTCTTTTCTTCCCTTCCTTCCTCCTTTATTCTTTTCCTTGGTCTTCCCTTCCTTTCCCACTGTTCTTCCTTTCCTCTTCCTCTATTCTAATTTCCCTGTTCTTCCCTTCCTCTCTCTCCTCCCTATTACTATTCCTGGGCCACTCGTTCCAAATTGATTCCCGAAAGCTAAGCGTTGATGGCCGCGTGCCAGGTATTCCCAGTTCCGGTGCGAGTCGGATCCCATTCCGGTCACGATTTCTGGTCAGCGCGGACGGCGGTGTTCCAGTCGGTTCCGGTTGGGATGTGCGTTCTTTCCTACACATTGATTCCCGGACGTTCTCGGCCTAAAGGGAAGCGATTAAGAGGAGTTTCAAGAGTGTCAGAGATAATGGGACGAGTTTCAAGACGTTTCATGGTTTAAATGGGGAAGTTTCGAGTGTTTCAAGTCTAAAGGGGAGAGTTTCAAGACATATCAGAGCTTGAGGGGAAAGTTTCAAAAGGTTTCAGGATTTAAAAGTGGAAGTTTCGAGTGTTTCAAGTCTAAAGGGGAGAGTTTCATGACATTTCAGAGCTTGAGGGGAAAGTTTCAAAAGGTTTCAGGATTTAAAAGTGGAAGTTTTGAGTGTTTCAGAGCTAAAGGGGAGAGTTTCATGACGTTTCAGAGCTAAGGGGAGTGTTTCGAGACGGTCTAGAGTTTAAGGAGACAGTTTCAAGACGTTTCAGGGATCATGGGGAAGTTTCAGTGGACTTTAGGACTTCAAGGGAAGGTTGCAACGTTTTAGAGAACATTCATTCGCCATTTTTATCGATTTTATTTATCTGTTTTTATTAGAGTGTTCGGAAAAGTCACATCAGCTTGAGGTATTGGTCCATACTATCAGACATTCGGGGCTCACCCACCCACATTTGGTAAGTCTTTCGTAGAGGATATTGTTTTAGTGTTTCCATGGGTAGTTCTTTGAGTCTGGTAATAGGCTTTTTTTTTTTTTTTTTGCAGAAGAGGAGACAGTGCAAGGGCGTTAAAAAACAAAAAAGCAATAATGAAAAAAAAGCCCGCTACTTTCTGACAAGGCTTCTGCACCGTGAATGTGAAAAAAACACTTATGAGAACCTGAATAATCTCCTTCCTGGCCTTTGGAACTATTTGTTGTGAAAGCTAAAAGCGTCTGAGAAAACAAGCCATTCACGTAAGGAAGCTCTCATGTATATTTGGTGGGTATATGTTGACCCGTTTTGGAGATACTTTCGTAACGGACAAGCAAACCAGCAGACAAGGAAAGGGAGAATGACGAACACAGCATCACTCTCGTTGCTACGTTGCTACAGGCGAGAGGAGAGCAACAGAATAGCCTACTACACACGAAGGCTACAATACAACACGACTGCAAACGTTTGAATCTCCTCTTAATAAAACCTACTTCAGGTCAAACACAGAGACCCACAATACATCACACTACCGTTGCCAGATTGTCGTACTCAGACCATAGTATTTACCGATTTCTGACGCCTAACTATTGCCAAGAAACATCAGGAATTAACTATTTTAACGATAATTGTAAGTGCATCTCCTTATTGGGGTCCACGAGACAGTTTTTGGGTCGGAAGTCGGTAAATATAAGAGGCTGAGTAAGACAATCTGGCAACTTTGCGATCACACACGGAAGCTAACAACAAACATATTAAGAAACAACAATAGCAGCGCCTTTGAACCA
Source organism: Eriocheir sinensis (assembly GCF_024679095.1). Classification (NCBI taxonomy): domain Eukaryota; kingdom Metazoa; phylum Arthropoda; class Malacostraca; order Decapoda; family Varunidae; genus Eriocheir; species Eriocheir sinensis. Next base: position 398,354 of record NW_026111539.1, on the reverse strand, counting down.
GACAGACTGACGGACGACGAGGAAATGGACAAGAAAAATAATGATGGAAAACATAAAGAAAGGAAGTGAAGAAGGAAGGCTAGAAGGAAGGAAAGGAAGAAAAAGGGAAGAAGAAATGGAAGAAAGGATGGAAGGAGATAAGAGAGGAAAGAGGAAGGAAAAATAATGAGGGAGAAAATAATGAAAGAGGAAGGAAAAATAATGAGGGAGAAAATAATGAAAGTGAAGAAGGAAGGATAGAAGGAAGGAAAGGAAGGAAGGAATGAGGAAAGAGGGAGAATGAAAGAAACAAAAAAAAAGGAACGAAGGAGGAAATGGACGAAGAAAAGACTTTATGATACTCCTCCGTTCACGTTAGTTCAAGAAATATGCCCCGCCCCTTTCCGCGATCACTGGCCAATCAACGGTTAGGCCACGCCCCCTCACTGGCTCAGGCTGCATCTCATTGGTGGATGTTGGGAAGGGTTGAAAAGTCTTACTGGTGGTTGGTGAATGAGTGTGTGAGGGAGGGAGAGAGGATGGGAGGAAGGCAGGGACAGTGCAGGAGTGAGTGAGTGAGTGAGTGGTTGAGTGAGTGGTAAAATTAATGGTTCTCGCTGCTTCATGACTTTCCTTCATTCTTCTTCGCTTCACTGGTTATGGAGGAAAGAAAGAAAGAAGAAAAAGAAAGAGAAGAGAGAAGGGAGAAACTAACTAAAGGAGGCATCTCAAGACCCGCCCCAAAAAAGGAAAAAAGGAAAAAAAAAAACGTTAAATGTGATGTTAATAATGTTTGATATATCTCGTTTAAATATACATGAAAAGCATGAAAAAAAAATTCATAGGGTGAGAGATAAGAGAAAGGGAGAAGAGGAGGAAGTGGAACAGGGTGAGAAGGAAGGAGGAATAGGAGGATAGTAAGGAGAGAAAAAAAAAAGACAAAGGGATGTGATGGAGAAGAAACAAACAAACAAAAAATCATAGTGAGAAATAAGAGAAAGAGAGAAGAGCTGGAATAGGATGAGAAGGAAACAGAAATTGGAGAGTAAGGAGAAAGTTAAGAAAAAGGGATGGAATAGAGGAGAATCATACTAGTTAATAAGGTTAGTGTGTATAGTGATAATTGTGATACATGGCATAGTTCGTGTGTAATGTAATGTAGTAATGAAGTCAATAAGTGCCACAAAAGAGACCGGAAAGAAATATGACAAGAAAAAAGTATATATTAGAGGAATGGATATATATTTTCCGGGGCCATTTTCTCTCTCTCTCTCTCTCTCTCTCTCTCTCTCTCTCTCTCTCTCTCTCTCTCTGTCTCTCTCATTTCATTTTCTTCATTTTAGTCTTTTGTTTCTTCATTTTAGTCTTTTGTTTTCTTTGTTTTCTTATTCCTTCTTCATTCTTATTCTCTCTTATCTCCTTATTTCACTATTTTCTTCTTTCCTTCCGTCCCTTATTCTTCCTTTCTTCTCTTTCCTCATTCCATTTACTGTTATCCGTTATCTGCTTATTTCTTATTATTATCCTCATTTTCTCTCTTTTTCCTTCATTTGTTATCACCCATTCCCTATTTCCTTATCCTTCATTATCTTTTTCTTCCTTTTCTTCTTTCCTCATTCCATCTTCATTTTCTCGTCATGTTATCTCATTCTCCTAATCCTTCCTTCCTTTATAATTTCATTTTCCTTATCAGATTATTCCCTTATTCCTTTATCTCTTTATCTCTTTTCTTCATTATCATCCTTATTCCATCTTTCTCTCATTCCCTCATTCTCTGATTCCCTTCTCCCTCATTCGCTTATTTGGTTATCATCTTATTCTCTTAGCCCTCTTTCCTGTTATCCCTCCTCCTCCTCCTCTTCTTTCTCTTCCTATTCCTCTTTCCCCTCCTTCTCCTATTTCTCTTTCTCTTCTTCTCTCTCTTATTATTCCTTTTCCACATCCTATTCCCCTTTCTCTTCCTACTCATCTTTCTCCTCCTCCTCCTCCTCCTCCCCAAAGTTCAGGTAATCTCCCTTCCTCCTCCTCCTCCTCCTCCTCCTCCTCCTCAACACTCATGTCTACCTGTCAATATCCTCTCCCTCCTCCTCCTCCCTCCCTCCCTTTCCCCCTTCATTCAAATCTATTCACCCATTCAATCATAGTCTGTCACGCCCCGCTTCCTGGCTCGCTTCTGTCTGTCTATCGGTATGTTTGTCTACTTGTATTTATGTTTAGTACCTATCATCAATCTATCTGTCACTTTTATCTCTTCGTCTACCTATCTACTTTTCTTTTTATCTATCTCTTTGCTTTTCTTCTATTTCTATTTCTCTCCTTCATGTCCTTTTCTGATTCTTTCCTTTCTCTTCTTCCTTATTTCCTAACCTTACCCTTCTGTAGCCTTCTCTCTTTCTCCGTTCTCCATTTTCCATTTCCTTCTTTTTTTTCACTTCCTTTCTCTTTTTACTGCTTGCTCTTTTCTCCTTTTCCTTCTTTTCTTTTACTTTTCCACTTCCTTCATTCTTCTACTTTTATTTTCCTTTTTCCTCTCCTCTCTGTTTCAAACTTTTTCCCTGGCTGTACCCCCTCCTCCTCTTTTATCTTCTCTCCCCCCTCCTCCTCCTCCTCCTCCTCCTCGCCATCTCTTATCACCAGCACCATCATCATCACCACCACTACATCACCACCACCACCACCACCACCACCACGGCAGCACCACCAACGCTCAATACACACGAAAAAACATTCTTTACTGGTATATATATAACATTTCTTTTACTAGATATAATATAATGACATCCTCTCTCTCTCTCTCTCTCTCCAGTGACCAGCAGAGGGACGGTAATTAGTTAGATCCTTCTCCTGTCGCGAGCACAGACACACGTCATCCTTCTTATCCTTCACTTCTTTCATTCGTTCTATTCATCACTCTCTTCCTGTCTTCCTTCATTCGTTCTATTCTTCACTCTCTTCCTGTCTTCCTTCATTCCTACCATCATTCACCTTTACCCCATTCTTGTCTTCCTTCGTGCTCTCTTTCTCCTTCATAACCTTCCTGTCTTCATTATTTTCATCCTTCTTTCTTCTTCACTCCCGTCCTATTTTCCGTTCTCCAATCTATCTTTCTTTTTTATCCTGTTTTCTTCTTTTTCTCCTTTCCTTCCCTCCTTTTCTCGTTTTCTTTCGTGTTTTTCGATTCTTTGTATCTTCATTCCTCTTATTCCCTTTATTCCTTTTTTTCTCAATTCATACTCTTATATTTTTTCGTTTTATTCTTTCCATCATTCTTTTCCTCATTGTTTTTCTCTTCTTCCTTGATTTTCTTCGTTGCTTCGTCTCCTTTTCTTGTTTCTACTTTTCATTCTCTCTCTCTCTCTCTCTCTCTCTCTCTCTCTCTCTCTCTCTCTCTCTCTCTCTCTCTCTCCACTTTTGCCTTACTTCATTCCTTCACTCCTTCCTTTCCATTCCTTCTATTTCGTTTCCTTTCGTTTCAGTCTTCTCTCTCTTCTTTTCCTTCCCTTCTACCTCCCTTTCCTTCAAATACCTTTCCTCCTTCCCTTTTTCCCATACTTTCAATCTCCTTGCAAAACTGGCTTCAGCATCTCTCTCTCTCTCTCTCTCTCTCTCTCTCTCTCTCTCTCTCTCTCTCTAAATTTCAGTAATGCAACATAACCTTTAAGGAACCTGAAAACTGAGAGAGAGAGAGAGAGAGAGAGAGAGAGAGAGAGAGAGAGAGAGAGAGAGAGAGAGAGAGAGAGAGAGAGAGAGAGAATGGGAGCGCGGGAAGGGAATGGGCGTGGCGGACTGACGTCATTCGCTCCTCGCTCTCCTATTGGCTGGCGCTCCTCTGACGTCATCATGTAAACAACACATTCTGCTTTCTCCTCCTGCTCCTCCTTTTTCCGGCGCGAGAGAGAGAGAGAGAGAGAGAGAGAGAGAGAGAGAGAGAGAGAGAGAGAGAGAGAGAGAGAGAGAGAGAGAGAGAGAGAGAGAGAGAGAGAGAGAGAGAGAGAGAGAGAGAGAGAGAGAGTCTACGGTAGTTACCCATCATGTTACAGTTACATCACCACTGTCATGATAACAAGCATCCATCTCTCTCTCTCTCTCTCTCTCTCTCATAGACCTATTTATCACTCTCCCCTTACTCAATCACCACCACCACCACCATCGCCACCACCATCACCACCACCACCACCACCACCACCACCATTACCATCGTCACCACCACCACCACCTTGTTTTCTCTCATAACCTTTTATTCTTTCTTTCTGATTTTTATTCTTCCTCTTTTCCTTTTTTCCTTATTTCACTTTATTATTCCTTGCCTTTCCTATTTCATATTCTCCATTCTTTCTTTTTCTTTTTTCATTCTTTTTATTTTTTGCAGTCCTTTCTTTTTTTACATCTTTCTTTTCTTTTATATCTTCGTTCTTTCCTCGTCTTTTCATGGTTTCCTCTTTTCACCACTACTAAGTTATCTCGTTTCACTTTTTTTCCTTTCCTTTATTTCCTTACCTAATCCTTGTTTTTTTCCCTTCTTCATTCCTTTCCTTCGTTCTTTCCTCTCCTTTTGTAGTCTCCTTCTTTTCATGTTTCCAGTCAGTCTTTTCCTTATTTCATTCCACTACTTTCATCATTCCTTTCCCTCCTCCCTTACTTTCACTCCTTTCCTTTCCTTTCTCTCCTTCCTTTCATTTCCTTCCTCCCTTACTTTCCCTTCTTTCCTTTCCTTTCCCCCTTCCTTTCCTTTCCCTCCTTCCTTTCATTTCCCTCTTTCCTTACTTTCCCTTCTTTCCTTTCCTTTCCCTCCTTCCTTTTCTTTCCCTCCTTCCTTCCTTTCCTTCCTTTCCTCTCCCTACTTTCCTTTCCCTCTTCCATCTTCCCACCACCACCACCACCACCACCACCATCACCACCACCATCACCACCAGCCTGCCAAACCCTCCACGCCACTCAGGGAAGAACAAGAAACAAGGCGCACGGAGGAGAAGGGAGTGTATTGGACAAGGCACTCCGTCACCCGCCCTCCTTGTCTCTCGCGCTGAGGTGAAGGAGAAGGAAGAGGCGACGTGGATGAAAGAAAACGGGAAAAAAAGGTAGATAAAAAGGGAAAATGGGATGTTATTGGTTTGAAAATGCTGATGCTACTACTACTGCTACTTCTACTATTATTACACTATTACTACCACTACTACTACTACTACTACTATTGTTGCTGCTAATACTACATGAGAAAGGTATATTAAAAGGGAAAATAGGATGTTAATAGATGAAAATACGACTCCACTACTACTATTACTACTACTACTACTACTACTACTACTACTACTACTATTACTACCACTACTTCTAATGAAATGAAAAACAATACATAATACCAATACTCGTTCACGCATAAACGACCGCTGTAACATAAACAATAGTAATGATAATAATAAAAATAATAATAATAATAATAATAATAATAATAATAATAATAATAATAATAATAATAATAATAATAATGAAATGACACGGAAGCCGAGATTTATTGCGCGCCTCGCTCGTAAAATAAATCTAAAACAGCTTCCAACAACAACAACAACAACAATAATAAAAATTAGTAAAAAATCGTGTGGTGTGAAATTGCACTTTTGTAACTGCGAATTTGTCATGTGTTATTTTATTTGTGTTTTATTTAAGAGAGAGAGAGAGAGAGAGAGAGAGAGAGAGAGAGAGAGAGAGAGAGAGAGAGAGAGAGAGAGAGAGAGAGAGAGAGAGAGAAAAAAAAAAAAAACTATATGTACGTCGGCAAAGAAATAAAAGCAAATACTGAAAGATGAAAAAAAAATCCAAAAGAAAAAATGAAAAAAAAAGAAAAAAATGACGAATTAAACGAAAAAAATAAAAAAGAACCCGCTCGTAAATTCTTTCATGCCGCGTTTTCTGTTATGGACATTGCTGGAACCGCCTTATCTACACACACACACACACACACACACACACACACACACACACACACACACACACACACACACACACACTCACACACTCACACACACACACACACACACACACACACACACACACACACACACACACACACACACACACACACACACACACACACACACACACACACACACACACACACACACACACACTCACACACACACACACACACACACACACACACACACACACACACACACACACACGTCATCCCATCTGTCCCTAACATTTTTTTCTTTTAATTTCAAAGCGAACACTTTTCTTTACCTTTTTTATTACACTCTTTAGATCTTCTTTTTTAATCGAGACCTCCGGCCGAATGGAAAAAAAGAATAGGCTGGAAATTTAGTAGAAAAAAACAATGATAAAAATAATAATAATGACGGTGATGATGATGATGATGATGATGATGATTCTAATGCCCACAACTAATTTCCTGCAGCAAGGTAAAAAAAAAAATAATAAAAATGAAAATAAAAATACTAATAGAGGAACAATAGGGTATATCACGAGGCGCTTTGTCACGCCACTCAACTTTCGTATCATAACCTTTCAAGTTGACGAAGTTTGGAGTACTTTTGGTGAGAAAGGGAGAGAAATAGACTACGAGGTGAGGTGCTTTTAACCCTGGAGTGCTGTTAATAAGTGTTGGATTACTGAGAATTTAAGTGGCTATGAGCTTACTATTAAATCCAGAGTACTTGTAGTGAAGCACAGAAGAAGAATAGACGGAGGTGAGGTGCTTTTAAGGTTATGAGTGCTGGTAATAAGTGTTGGATTACTGAGAATTTAAGTGGCTATGAGCTTACTATTAAATCCAGAGTACTTGTGGTGAAGCACAGAAGAAGAATAGACGGAGGTGAGGTGCTTTTAAAACTATGAGTGCTGGTAATAAGTGTTGGGTTACTGAGAATTTAAGTGGCTATCATCTTACTATTAAATCCAGAGTACTTGTAGAGAAGCGCAAAATAAGAATAGACGGAGGTGAGGTGCTTTTCAACCTTAGAGTTCTGGTAAGATGTGTTGGGTTGCCGCGAGTCGTACGTAGCTCTCAGCATGCTTGTAAATACCCAGAGTACATAATGCGAGATGTAGGACAGAAAGAGACATAGGAAGTTGGTGTTGGGACCGTGAGTGATCCCCCGAGATTTAATAATACAAGAGGAAGCACTGTGGATGTGATAATACATTCATATGACATAACAAACAGTCAGATAATATATAATGTGATCCACTCGCCTGGCACTATTCCATTTACCTCCACCAAGTGTTTGCTTCCCACATGCACTTACTTACCGGCAAGGAGGGTGGACAGGTGAGGTGGGAACTTACCTGCCCTCACTTCCCAATATTGAAACAGTGAACAGGTGAGGATAATACATCAAGAAAACTAAATTCCTAATATAAAAAAGTGTCTGCTAAACCATGGATATTATTTAAAGATTCCTTTCTAATATCCCTGAACTTAAACTTGCTGCATCAAAAGTCTCTCAGTACTAACATAACCGTGATCAGCGACACCCACCCACTCATTTACCAGATAACAGCCACTCTGCCAACCACTAACGCACTCATCCTAAAGTATTCCTGGGCAGCCAATCAACCATCAACCCAACTAGCAGGCCTGAGAATCACATCCCACCTACCCAAACACCAACCTATCCACCAAGCCAGGACACCCAACCATCTACCAACTCGGCTAACCAATTAGAACTTCAACTCAGTCAACCTGCTCCTTCGTCAAACAGTCAGGTCAACTCAGGTCAACAGTCAGGGCAACTCAGTCAGCCCGGTACCTCGTCAAACAGTCAGTCAACATGCCAGGAACCCAGTCAACCAGTTGCTTCGTCAAACAGTCAGTCAGTCAGACACCCAGCCAGTTATTTCGTCAACCAGCAACCCAGCCAGTTCGAATACCCGTCAAATAGTCAATAAGTCAACAGGAAAGAATACCAGTCAACCAGTTACCTCACGAGCAGTCAGTCAGTCAGCCAGCCAGCTACCCGGACACCAAACACTACCTAAGCACCCACAAAACCTCCTCCTCCTCATCTTACCCTTACCCCTCCGACCAGCCAGTAAGTCCCAGACACAGAACACCCTACATCCATCATCTGGCAAACCTTACATCCATCATCCAGGACCCCTAACCAAACCAGCCCCTTATCAAGACACCCCAGACACCCATAAGGCATCCAATCCCAAAACATGACCCTCAAAACGACTCCAGCGTCTCACCTCTCGCTCGTTGTTGCCGAAGGAGATCCCGAGGTTGGGCATGGCGCGCAGGATGGCCACGAGGGACTGGATGGTGTTGGAGTAGACCACGGGTCGGTACTGCTTGAAGTCCTCGATGGTGAAGCCAGACTCGTGGATAATTCTGGAAGGAGGAGAGAGAGGATGGTTAGGTTAGGTTATACGAGGTTAGATAGTAAGGTTAAGTTATAAAAGATTAGATTGTGAGGTTCGTAAATGATTCTGTGAAGAGGAGGGAATGTTAGGTTAGGTTATATCACGTTAGGTTAGGTGAGGTTATACGAGGTTAGATAATAAGGTTAGGTTATAAAAGATTAGATTGTGAGGTTCGTAAATGATTCTGTGAAGAGAAGGGAATGTTAGGTTAGGTTATATCACGTTAGGTTAGGTGAGGTTATACGAGGTTAGATAGTAAGGTTAGGTTATAAAAGATTAGATTGTGAGGTTCGTAAATGATTCTGTGAAGAGGAGGAATGTTAGGTTAGGTTATATCACGTTAGGTTAGGTGAGGTTATACGAGGTTAGATAGTAAGGTTAGGTTATAAAAGATTAGATTGTGAGGTTCGTAAATGATTCTGTGAAGAGAAGGGAATGTTAGGTTAGGTTATATCACGTTAGGTTAGGTGAGGTTATACGAGGTTAGATAGTAAGGTTAGGTTATAAAAGATTAGATTGTGAGGTTCGTAAATGATTCTGTGAAGAGAAGGGAATGTTAGGTTAGGTTATATCACGTTAGGTTAGGTGAGGTTATACGAGGTTAGATAGTAAGGTTAGGTTATAAAAGATTAGATTGTGAGGTTCGTAAATGATTCTGTGAAGAGGAGGGAATGTTAGGTTAGGTTATATCACGTTAGGTTAGGTGAGGTTATACGAGGTTAGATAGTAAGGTTAGGTTATAAAAGATTAGATTGTGAGGTTCGTAAATGATTCTGTGAAGAGGAGGGAATGTTAGGTTAAGTTATATCACGTTAGGTTAGGTGAGGTTATACGAGGTGAGATAAGGTTAGGTTATAAAAGATCAGATTGTGAGGTTCGTGAATGATTCTGTGAAGAGGAGGGAATGTTAGGTTAAGTTATATCACGTTAGGTTAGGTGAGGTTATACGAGGTTAGATAATAAGGTTAGGTTATAAAAGATTAGATTGCGAGGTTCGTAAATGATTCTGTGAAGAGAAGGGAATGTTAGGTTAGGTCATATCACGTTAGGTTAGGTGAGGTTATACGAGGTTAGATAGTAAGGTTAGGTTATAAAAGATTAGATTGCGAGGTTCGTAAATGATTCTGTGAAGAGAAGGGAATGTTAGGTTAGGTCACATCACGTTAGGTTAGGTTAGACTGTAAGGTTGGGCCATGAGAGATAGGGATAAATGAAGTTAGGTAAAGTTTCTTTACGTGGTCATTTGAGAAGTTTACACACCCACATTTGATATGCTTTCGTAGAGGTTGTGGGTGTTTCCAATGGTAGTTTTTTGAGTCTAGTGAGGGTTCGACAAGTCTGTTCTATCATGAACGTAAAAAAAAAACTAAACCCAACTAATCCCCTCTGTAACATTTGGAAATAATTGCCGTAAGAACCGAAAACGTCTGAGAAAAGGAAGAGGAGATAAAGATAGATAGATATATAGATAGATAGATAGATAGATAGATATTTAGATAGATAGATATATAGATAGATAGATAGATAGATAGAAATAAAGAAAGAAAGAAAGAAAGAAAGAAAGAGTGAGAGAGAAACAACACTGCGAAGCTCGAACTCTGAAAGGAAAATGTGTCATCGTTAGAGCAAAACTTTCTGCCACTGTTTCTTGGAAGTACTGAGAAAACTTTTGTTAAACTCTCTCTCTCTCTCTCTCTCTCTCTCTCTCTCTCTCTCTCTCTCTCTCTCTCTCTCTCTCTCTCAGCACGGTACTCATTACTTAAACAAAACCCGAGTCTATTGAGAGAGAGAAAAACAAGGAAAAAAATGTCCCTCTCCCTTTTTTTTATTTCTTCCCTTTTTCCCTCCATCTCCTCTTCGCTCCCTCCTCCATCCTATTTTCGTTTCCCTTCCTCTTCATTCACAAATCCTTTTTTCCTCCTTGTACCATTCCATCACGACATTGCACTGTTAACCTCTTCTTCTTCCTCTTCTTCTTCTTCCTCTTTCTCCTCCTCCTCTATTTGCTTTGCTCTCACAGTTGTCTATATATAAATTTTTCAGCATTTTTATTTCTTTCTCTTCTGTATTTTTCGTTTTTCTATTTTCCTTTCCTCGAACCCGACTTCGTTATATATTTTTCATTTCCAGGGAATTTTGATTAGCGGTACTACGCATGTTCTCTCTCTCTCTCTCTCTCTCTCTCTCTCACACACACACACACACACGCCGCCCTTTGACAAGACTGACGTTTTATTCCACTTTCAATTTTCACACACACGTTACTTTTCTCTCTCTCTCTCTCTCTCTCTCTCTCTCTCTCTCTCTCTCTCCACACACAAACGGACATGTAACAAGCAACACAGACAGACTGGAAAGGTAAATCAACAGACAAATGGGTTAACAGAACAAGAGACAGACAGACCGACAGACAGACAGACAGACAGACCGACATACAGACCGACCGACAGACAGACAGACAGACCGACCGACCGACAGACAGACAGACAGACAGACAGACAGACAGACAAAGATAGACAGACAAATAGAAACACACTCTCAAAACGAAGTAAAAATGGAATAACGAGAGAGAGAGAGAGAGAGAGAGAGAGAGAGAGAGAGAGAGAGGCATCGGCAAGCAAAATTGGGTCACTAAGCGGCATTGATGCTTCCCCCACCTCTCTCTCTCTCTCTCTCTCTCTCTCTCTTTATACACATCTCCTTTCATACCATCTCCTCCTCCTCCTCCTCTTCCTCCTCCTCCTTGATATCTTCCAAACTCTCTCTCTCTCTCTCTCTCTCTCTCTCTCTCTCTCTCTCTCTCTCTCAAGGCCTACCGGCCTCTTGCCACAGGCCTACCGGCCTCTTGAAGCTCCTACGTTCTTATGTTCTTATGTATACGTGATTGTGTGCGTGTGTGTGTGTGTGTGTGTGTGTGTGTGTGTGTGTGTAAAATAATAAAAAAAATAATATTAAAAAAATAAAACGAATAAAAATATAATTCAACACACACACACACACACACACACACACATAAAGGGGCTGCTCATGTACAAGTCGAGGTTCGTGAGACAATGAATCATGTTTAAGACGCTTGAAACACCTGAGTCAAGGGAGAGAGAGAGAGAGAGAGAGAGAGAGAGAGAGAGAGAGAGAGAGAGAGAGAGAGAGAGAGAGAGAGAGTCGAAAGAGCCGGTTCTGAATATCTACTAACAAGACATATCCGCGAACGCTCTCTCTCTCTCTCTCTCTCTCTCTCTCTCTCTCTCTCTCTTCCAGGATGTAGCTGCTTGCCTCTGTCACCCTTACAGCGGAAGAGAGAGAGAGAGAGAGAGAGAGAGAGAGAGAGAGAGAGAGAGAGAGAGAGAGAGAGAGAGAGAGAGAGAGAGAGAGAGAGAGAGAGAGAAATGAATGGAGGAGCCTAACGTGACCTTCACTAATCGACCGACTTGAGAGAGGCCAAGCATCTTGACTCTCTCTCTCTCTCTCTCTCTCTTCAGTGTCGGGCCATTCAATTTACTTCTGTTTGACAGAGTGCACCCCATATTGACCTCTCTCTCTCTCTCTCTTCTCTCTCACACACATACACACAATGAGAGAGAGAGAGAGAGAGAGAGAGAGAGAGAGAGAGAGAGAGAGAGAGAGAGAGAGAGAGAGAGAGAGAGAAGTTTAAAGAAAAATAATAATAAAAGTAATATAAGTAATGGCATGGGCAGAATAAGGTGTTAAATACAAGGGGATGTGAGGGGAGTAAGGCGGGTGATAGCTGGTATCTGGGACCGATCAATGTGACCCCCGACCCTTCGCTTCCCCCTCCCCTCGTCCCCAGCCCCGGCATCGCTCGGCTCCCCTCTGCGCAACTCGGCTGACATGCGCAGTCGAGAGGGGAAGGAAGAGGGACTGGCTGGCAATATGGCGGACTGAGAGAAGGAAGAGGAGGAGGAGGAAGAAGAGATGTCAGGGAGAGGGTGTGGGTTGGGTTAGTGCTAGTGTGTGTGTGTGTGTGTGTGTGTGTGTGTGTGTGTGTGTGTGTGTGTGTGTATGAAATCATATATATACAAATGCAAACAGAAAAACAGTGCAAGAAGAGGAGGAACAGGAGACGGTGGTGAAGGAGGAGAAGGAGAAGGAGGCAGAGGAGGAATATGAAGAAGAAGAATAGGGAGATGATGAATATGAAGAGGAGGATGAGGATGAAGATGATGATGATGGTACGAAAGAGGAAGAGAAAGAAAAATGCACAGGAAAAGGTCAAAAAACAAGATGAAAATGGGAAAAAAGTGGGAAAAATGAAACAAGAGGAAGAAAGAAGAAAAGAAAACACAGAAACCGAGAACAAAAGAAAACAAAGAAAACAAAACAAAAAGACAATAATAAATAAAAAGGAATAAATAAATAACAAGAAAAATATTATTACTACCACCATTATTTCGCTAGTTATTGTTGTTATTTTCGCTTCTTATGTAATTCCTGTTTTCGTCTTTGCTCTTGCTCTTATCATTATTATTATTATTATTATTATTATTATTATTATTGTTGTTGTTAATGACGTCAACATCATCATCATCATCATAATCATCAGCCAGTTATCAGCAGCGAGAGGAGGACCATCCGGCGAGGTCTTGTGCGTTGAGAGAGAGAGAGAGAGAGAGAGAGAGAGAGAGAGAGAGAGAGAGAGAGAGAGAGAGAGAGGAATGATGTAAGAGGTGTTAGGAATGGAAAGGAGAATCGGAGGAAATGGAGGAGGAAGTAGAAAAGAAAAAGAGAAAGAGAAGGAAGAAGAAAGAAAACGAAGAGGAATGAAAGAAGTAAGGAGAGGGAACTGAGAAAGGAGACGAAGAGGAAGAAAGAGAAAGAAAGAGGGAAAGGTGATGTAGAGAAGATAGAAGAGAAGGAAGACGAAGAGGAAGAGGAAAGAAAACAGATAATGAGAGGAGGAGGAGGAGAGGGAGGACAATAAAAGAAGACGGAAACGAAGAAGTAAAAGAGAAAAGACAAGCGAATGAGGAGAAAAGAGGAGGAAAAGAAGAAAAATGGCGGAAGAAAGAAAAATGAGGTAAGGAAGAGGAATAACGCAGGCAAAAAATGGGAAACGAAGAGGAGGAGGAAATTGAGCAAGACGGGGAAGAGGAAGGGGACGAAGTGGGTGAGGCAAGAGTCGGAATTCCAATAAGGACACATACAGAGGTGAGCCAAGTACCGCCGAAGAAGCTGTAGTGGTGGTAATAGTAGTAGTAGTAGTAGAAATAATAATGGTAGTGGTAGTAGTAGTAGTAGTAGTAGTAGAAGTAGTAATTGTAGTAGTAGTAGTAGTAGAAGTAAAATGATGGTGACATTCTTTTCTATTATCATTATTATTTCTCTTCTTTTCCTTCTTCTCCATCATTATCGTCATCATCATCATCTTATTCTTGTTCTTGTTCTGTTACTCTTCTTGTTTCTTTTCATTTTTCTTCTTTTTTTCCACTTCTTCCTTCTCTTCTTTATCTTCTACTTTTTTTCTTCTTCTTCATCATCTTCTTCTTCTTCTATTTCTTCTTTTTCTTCCTCTTCTTCTTATTATTATTTTCATCACCATCATTACTACCTTACCTTGGCGTGTCGAGGTCAACCTATCAGTAATTAGCTCCGGGCAATCGTTTACCTGTGAATCGATTTTTACCTGATTCCCTTCCTTTCATCTGTCCAGGTAATTGTTTAATTGCCTCTCGTTAACGTGAATGATCGTTAGCAGAGCTTTATATAATTATCTCTCTAACTTATCGCTCAGCTACACGGAAGGTCTTTTTTTATAATATATATGCGATGGTTAATTTCTTTGTCTAAAGGTTGAGGTAGAAGAGGTAGGAATGAAGAGAAATGGAAGAGAGAGGAAATGAAAAAGAAGAAGAAGAAGAAGAAGAAGAAGAAGAAGAAGAAGAAGAAGAAGAAGAAGAAGAAGAAGAAGAGAGGAAATGAAAAATAATAATAATAATAATAATAATAATAATAATAATAATAATAATAATAATAAGAAGAAGAAGAAGAAGAAGAAGAAGAAGAAGAAGAAGAAGAAAACGAAGTAAAAGAAAATGAAAAGCAAGGATAAGAAAATTAAAGAGAAGGAAAAGAAGAGGAAGTAGAAGAGGAAAAAGAAAAGAAAAAAAGAAAAGGAAGAAGACAAAACAAGAAGAGGTGTAGAAGTAGTAGAAATAGTAGTAGTAGTAGTAGTAGTAGTAGTAGTAGTAGTAGTAGTAGTAGTAGTAGTAGAAGAACAAAATATGATACAGAAAAACACACGAACAAACAAACAAACAACAAAAACACAAAAACAATATCAATAACAACGTAACTTGGTGTCAAATCTTTCTCTCACAAGTGTTATTCTGTCTCTCTTTCATTCTTTCTTCCTTTCTACCACCACTTCCTTGTTCCATTTCTCGTCGAAGTTAGGATATATTTTTTTTTTGGACTCTCTCTCTCTCTCTCTCTCTCTCTCTCTCTCTCTTACCGTAAACACAAATGATTAAGGAAATAAATAAACAAATAAACTCGCAAATAACTAAAATATTATAGGATAAATAATAAAGGAGATAGGAAAAAGAAAAAGGGAAGAAAACGGAGAGAAGAAAAGGAGGAAAAAAAGGAAGAGGAGATGATAAAAAGGAGAAAAGGAGAGAAAGGGAGAAAAAGAAGACAGGAGGAGAAGAGGAGAAAAATAGGAGATAAGGAGAAAAAGAAAGAAGATAGGAGGAGAAGAGAAGAAAAATAGGAGAAAAGGAGGAAAAGACAGAGAAGTTAGGAGAAAAAGAGGAGAAAAATAGGAGAAAAGGAGAAAAAAGGGAGAATATAAGAGAAGAGGAGGAAAAGAGAAGAGAAAAATGGAATAAGCGAAAAGGAGAAAAGAAAAAAAGAGGAAAAGAGAAAAAATAACAGATCCATTTGTTGAAGAGACGAGCTCTTTTATCGAACAAATACTCAACAGGTCTGAACATGTTGCTCTATCTGACTTGCATTTGCCCTGACACACACACACACACACACACACACACACACACACACACACACACACACACACACACACACACTCAATTTCCTTTCCCTTTCCTCTTTTTTTCCCTTTCTTTCCTTCTGATTTCCGTTTCGCCTTCTTGATTTTCTTGTTTTTTTTTTGTTTGTTTTTCCTTTTCTTTTATTTTCTTGTTCTTGTTCCTCTTCTTCTGTTTCTTCATCCTTCCTACATTCGATTTTTCTCATGTCTTCTTTCTAACTTTCCTCTTCTGTCCCTTCTTTTTCCTCCCTTCCTTTTCCTTCTTTACTTCACCATCTTTTCTTCCTCCAAACTTTCTTTATACCACTTCTTTCCCTTTCCTTCTTTCCTCGCCCAACAAAATAAGATTACCCGTTCTCCGCTTCCCTTCCTCCTCCTGCTCCTCCTCCTCCACCTCCTCCTCCTCCTCCTCCTCCTTCTACCTCCATTTTCCTTCCCCATTCTCCCTCCTCTCTTCCACCATTTCCCGACACTGCTATTCGCCTCAAGTCACATAACGTGGAAGCGTAACAACTCTCTCTCTCTCTCTCTCTCTCTCTCTCTCTCTCTCTCTCTCTACGCAGGGTCCTTAACTCCTTGGGGAAATTAGCATCCGTTCACGCCAATGTTTTTTTTTCTTATTTTTTTGTTGAGTGGAATAATTGAAAACACGAAAGGGGGGAGGAGGAGGAGGAGGAGGAGGAGGAGGCTTTGATAATGATGAATTAAGGCCACAACACAATGCAGGAATAAATTATGGAAGAATGTGTGTAAACAGTTACGAGAGAGAGAGAGAGAGAGAGAGAGAGAGAGAGAGAGAGAGAGAGAGAGAGAGAGAGAGAGAGAGAGAGAGAGAGAGAGAGAGAGAGAGAGAGAGAGAGAGAGAGAGAGAGAGAGAGAGTGTTCTGTATGATTCTTGGAGATATCATTACCTTCGCTATTCATTCCATATTCAAAGCAGCTTTTTCGGAGTAAGGAAAAACAGTTTTGCGGTGCTGATTGTGTACTCTATATTACTCCTTCCAGTACGCGTCTCTGCATCACTGTACAAAGATCTATCAATGATTACTCGCTGGTGGCAAAAGGAGGATACGAAGACTAAGAATATGATGGTCAGTCGGTTTTCTTCACTGCTACATGTTTAAGGCACACTATGTCAAAACGGTCCATTAGGCTATTCAACCCGTCCGCTGCGATTGGCATGGATTTCGCCTTCACTGGTAGCCTGGTCACATATAGTCCCATGTCTTTCTCTGCCTCTGTAGTGGATAGTGGAGTGTTTCCCATGTGGTATTGGTGTGCTGAATTTCCTCTCTCAAGGTGCAGGACTTTACATTTTTCTTCATTGAATTGTAGCAGCCACTTATTGCTCCATTCCTGTAGCTTGGTGATGTCTTCGGGTAGGAAATCCGCAGTCAAGGGGTTAATATATCAAAGGTGATGACGATTCTTGATGTCATTTTTCATTTCAAGTTAAATTTTGGTTGAGATTCATTCACTAGGATATTCTGTCACTGAAAAACTTTGAATAATCAGAGAGCCATTTAGAGTTCTTGTTGACGTCTCCATTTCTGTTAACTGCTTCCGATGCGTCATACTTCCCGTCCTTGGGTTCTGGTGTCAGTCGGGTCTTCTGCTGCTGCTGGGTGTCACTTTGCATTAATGTGACCTTAGACATCGTTGGACGTCTCAAAAAATAATCAGTCTGAAGCATCTCCTTCTCTGCACATCTGCGTTGCGAGTCTACTTGTATCATTTAGGCAGACCATGGACTGTTAGCACATGTCTTATCGCTGCAGTCAGTGAGGTGTCGTACATTTCAGTTCCAGGGGTGTTTTTTTCCCAAGAGCTGTTTGTGCCCGGAACTTTCTGCCTCTTGAAATGAGCAGTGTAGAGAACCTTAACACAGTCAGCCTAAAGTTATTTCATTTTTCCTCTTGGTTGTTTATTACAAAATCAAATAATTTATATCGATTTACATCAGAGTAAAAAAAAAATCATGATTTAAATCAAACTTAAATATACTGTATTTAAGACTCTCTCTCTCTCTCTCTCTCTCTCTCTCTCTAATTCTTTTATCTCTTACACACTCACTTGTTTTCCTTGCTTCCCTCATCTTCTTCCCTTCCTCTCCACCCTTTCCCTTTCCTCCCATTCATTCTCCCTCCTTCTTCGTCCTCTCCCCCCCCCCTTTCTCTCTCTCCCCCATTTCAAAACTATTCTCATTTCTCGCTCAACTTTGACAACTATATACCATCTCTCTCTCTCTCTCTCTCTCTCTCTCTCTCTCTAAAACACCACCCAAAACGCGACGATACATACATACCACGATGGCGACAATAATTACGAGGAGGAGGAAGAATCACAAACCAATTAACTGAGCGAATGTAATGAGGGAGCAGAAGGGTTGTTGTTGTCATTGTTAACGGGCGATTGATTTTGTTATTTACGTGTGGGAGCAAAAAAAAAATTATGCATGTCGCTAAAGGTCTCGACAATGATTACAATGAGAAATGTGAAAGTATAATATTATGATGGATGGGTATTAGTGTTCCTTGGGATACAGCAAAGACAGAGGGAGTGTGTGTGGGGTGAATATTGTTGTGTGGGAAAGAAGGGAAGAAAATTGCACAGCTGGGTTTCGATAACAATAGAAAAATATGTGAAATGGGATAATTAAAACGTTATGGGAGTATCAAAACGTTCCTTGGGATATGGTAAAGGGGAGTGTGTGTGATGATTATCGTTGTATGGGAATGAAGGGAAGAAAATTGCACAGCTGGGTTTCGATAACAATAGAAAAATATGTGAAATGGGATAATTAAAACGTTATGGGAGTATCAAAACGTTCCTTGGGATATGGTAAAGGGGAGTGTGTGTGATGATTATCGTTGTATGGGAATGAAGGGAAGAAAATTGCATAGTTGGGTTTCGATAACAATAGAAAAATATGTGAAATGGGATAATTAAAACGTTATGGGAGTATCAAAACGTTCCTTGGGATATAGTAAAGGGGAGTGTGTGTGATGATTATCGTTGTATGGGAATGAAGGGAAGAAAATTGCATAGTTGGGTTTCGATAATAATAGAAAAATATGTGAAATGGGGTAATTAAAACGTTCTGGGAGTATCAAAACGTTCCTTGGGATATAGTAAAGAAAAATGGAATGTGTGTGGTGAATATTGTTGTGTGGGAATGAAGGGAAGAAAATTGCATAGCTGGGTTTCGATGATAATAGATGAAAATGCGAAATGGGATAATACGCATTGGCTTAGCATTAACGTTCCTTGATAAACATGAAAGAGAACGGGAATGTACGAAGTAAATTGTGTGGAAATGAAGAAAAATTGCTCAGTTAAGGTTTTCGATTTCCATAAAAGAAAATGCAAAATGTGATAATATTATGATAGCCAAGTATTAACGTTTCTCGACAAATATGAGACAACGGGAACGTGCGTATTAAAAAAATGTGAAGGAATGAACGGAAGAAAAATTGCTTAGTTAAGGTTTTCGATATCAAAAAAAGTGATAATATTATGATAGCCGCGTATTAATGGTATATATGAAAGACGAAAGGAATCAAGCAATCCATCAATCAACGGGGACATATATACACGCTGGGGGCCACGGAGCCTCACCCACCGTTTGGCAGGAAGTCCATGGGTCGCTCTATACAAGTCTCCATTCCTCTTTTCCCAATCATCTGCATCTCTCCTGGCAAACGGAAGGTATGTAGTAAATACTGTGTTGTGGAAAAGAAGGAAAGAAAAAAAAATGCTTTGTTAGTTAAGGTTTTCGATTACAAAGAAAGAAAATGAAAAATGTGATACTTTGTTGGTCTGTTATGTAGCCTTGTTATTATTATTATTGTTATTATTATTATTATTATTATTATTATTATTACTATTATAAGAGAGAGAGAGAGAGAGAGAGAGAGAGAGAAGGAAAAAGGAAACAAATATGTGGAGCTGGAATGAAAAAAATAATGCTGTGATAAGTGTTTCAATACCAAATCAAAGAAAATGCATGATAAGACAAGATATTAGTTAGTTGTGTTCTGTTTCGTTAATATTAAAAGAAAAAACGAATGAGTTGTGAGGATAAACTTACAAAATATCCTCGTTCAGGTTTTCATTGACAAAAATAAAAACGCATGAGGTACTACCATATTGTTGTCATGTTTCTTTGTAAATATTAAGGTAAAAGGGAATGTGTTTGATAATCTGTGCGAATAAAATAAAATAAAAAGTTTCATTAGGGTTTTAAGAAATGACAAGGAAAAAAATGTGAAATCTGATCATAAGTTGTTTAGTGACGTTGTCTTGTGAATATTAAGGAACGAAAAGATCGAATATAATGAGGAGAGTCATCTCAAAATATTTCCCTCTTTATAAAATTGTGCGATGTGAAATGACCTCCAATTACTGGGCGTTCATAATACCAGCAAAGAAAAGAAGAGGAAATGGACGTGCCATGAAAACGTCACCGGGTCGTCATCGCATTTCCACATTTATTAATTCAGAAAAAAAGATGGACGAATAAATTTTAAGACGAGTATGCCAGGAAAGATTTTAATTACAAACAGCTCTTCCTAATACAAACAAATAAAAAAAGAACCCACATCACCACACTGCCATCGTGCTTTCAAGGTGACTTATTCAGAAAAATCACGGAGGAATAAAATTTAGGACGAGTATGCCGGGAAAGATTTTAATTACATACAGCTCTTCATAATACCAACAAATTGAAAAAGAAAAGAACCCACTCATCACACTGTCATCGTATTTTCACATTTACTTATTCGGGAAAAACGTTGACAAACAAATTTTAGGACGAGTATGCCAGGAAAGATTTTAATTACAAACAGTTCTTCATAACACAAACAAATAAAAAAAGGAGCCCACATCACCACACTGCCATCGTAATTTCACATTTACTTATTCAGAACAATCATGGACGAACAAATTTTAAGACGAATATGCCAGAAAACTTTAAATACAAACTCTTCATAACACCACCAACAAAAACAACAAAAGAATTGCACCCACAAAGAAAACGTCAATATATCGCCATCGCGTTTTCACATTAATTTTATTCAAGAAAATCATGGACGAATAAAATAATGCTAAGTCTGTCAGGAATACTTTTAATTACAAACATCTCGCACTGGACATTCATTCAGCTTTATTAACGTTAAACTTGCTGCCGCGTCTGCTTCGAAATAACGTCTCGTCATTTTATCTCTTTTTCCAAATTAGCTTCACGAATTATATTAAGGACGAGAATAAGTTTTAAGATGTCATTCGGAAGGATTTTAATTACTAGCAACTCATCTTGTATACATATACTTCATTTTACGTTATTGTCTTGTATATCTATTTCGCTTTGACATAATTCATTTTGCGGTGAATAATTTCCTTTCCGTGACAAATTTGTTCGATGCCGCGATATTCATGTTTGCCGGGACACGAGACGGAGGTGGAGCCATTTCACTTATTTCGCTCATGTTTGTTCCGTGAATCGAGTGCTGAAAATGTCACTGGCGTAAAAATAAACAAGCAATCTATCAATTGTTATCTCCTTTATACATTTACCTATGAATCGAGATGTGCAAATGTCTATCAGTTAAAGATAAATAAGTAAACAAGCTATCAACTGTTATTTCATTCATATTTTGCCTACGAATCGAGTATTGCAAATGTCTCTAACATATAAATATAAAAAAAAAAGATCACCTGTTATTTCGTTCATAATTTACCGTGAATCGAATGTTCCAAATGTCACTAAACTGGAAAATAAATGAATAAACAAACTATCGACTCTTACGTCATGTACACCTTTACCCATGATGCCAGTGTTGCAAATTTCACCAACTTGAAGATAAACAAACAAACGACCAGCTGTTATCTCGTTTATATTTTGCCCGTGAACCGAATGCTGCAAATGTCAGTGACTAAAAATTAATGAACAAAAACTCTTAACTGATATTTCTTTTTATACTTTACCTATTTATGAACTGACTTGCGAATGTCACTAACTAAAACAATAAAAAAACAAAAAAATACATAAAAGTTCAACTGATATATTTATTTACTCTATTTTGAGTGTTCGATCATTAACCCTTTTCTTTCTGCCTTTTTTCGTTCTATAATGGCTTTTGATGTGCCTCGTTGACAATAAAAAAAAAAAAAATGGATAAAGACAAAACCAATAAAATGTCTACGCAAATCTTTCTGCCCCTGCAAAACATAATGAACAGAAAATATACTTAACACATGAGACATTCAAAATAACCAACACAAAACCCCAAAATTATACAGCACAAAACATAATTACCACATGACACAATCCACAAATATTCAACACAAACCATAACCGTCTCAAAACATATGCAACCCAAGCCAATGATACAAAACGGCGCACGGCGGCAATTAGAATCCCACCGCTGCCACCAATTATTGCACGCATGTTCGCTTGGCCTCGGAACACATCCCGCACTAGAATTCGGAGGCCGGAGCTGAGGCGAAGGCGAGGCTATATATAGACCAGAGACTTCCCACGTCAACTCAGCCCTCCATGGTACGCCCACTCCCTCGCTGCCATGTTCAAGCAACCGCCCGCAGTTTGTTTGTTCCCTTGCATTACTTTGCTCTCATTTCCTTCTTTCTTTCTCCTCATTTGCCTTGCTTTCCCTTTCCTTTCACTTGGCTTTCCTTCACAGCTGATTTGCTTTCCTGTCCCTTTCTTCTTCTTTCCCATTTTCTTTACCTCTCTTTTTACCTTCTTTTCCTCTTCCATTACCTCTATTTTTTTCTACGCCTACCCTTTTTTCTACGCACTTTCATTCTTCAGAGCTTGTTCTCAAACTATTACAATCACTAACAAAGCACTGCAATCACTAAACTTCCACAGCTCTTTATTTATTTTTTTCGATGCCGGCCCTATTTTTTCACGTCATTTCTGTCTTCAAGGTTTATTCCAATGCTCTTACAATAAATAACACAGCATTACACTCACTAACTAACTTCCCAAGGCTATTACTTTTTCCCTATTTATTCCTATTTTTCCCATGATCCTTGTCTTCACATTCACACCCTTTATTATTCTTTCTTTTTTCATGCTTTTACGATCATTATTAATTTTTGAAAGTCTTACAGTCATTAAAGTTTCACAGCTAATCCTTTCCTTCTACGTTCCTTCAACCTTGATATTCCCACGGCTATTTTTCTTCCCACGCCCAGTTTCTTCTCACGCCCATACAATCATTAAAAGACACTAAGTTTCCACTGTAAATAATTTCTTCCCATGCCCGCACTTTCCCACGCCTTACACTCAATCGTAAACACAGCATTCCCTCGGCTATTCCTTCCTTCCCACACCAATGATTTAGATTATAATTATTATGGAAAAGGGGGAGGAGCTTATTTGTGAAGTTAGTGTGAACATGATATAACTCAGACTCGTCCACTCTCTCACTCCATAACACACACAAACTCACTCACTCACACACACTCTTATACCTTCCCTCACTCACTCTCCTTCACCCCCTCACCCTTACACTCACTCCCTCCCTCACTCACTCACTCACTCACACGTGTACTCACTCATTACCACTCAGAAGCACAACGAATTCCAACGTTATGCAATTTCTATGTTAATATATTCACGCATTTCTGTCTAGTGCCTCATTGTTATACGTATGACTCGTGGAATATGTATAAAAACTTGTGCAATAAAATAATACATTAATTAGTTATTCAGTCAAACCGTTATTTTCTTTCTTTCTTATTTCTTTTATTGTTGGACTAATTGGTTGTTCTGTACCTGCATTCCGTTTGTTGAAATTGCTTATTCGATCATTCTTTTTTTTTTTTCGTGGGGTGGGGGGGGGGGAGAGAGCGAGAGAGAGAGAGATGGAAAAGAAAGATTGCCAGAAAAATGAAAATGAAAATATATGAATAAAATAATGAAAAGCGTCAACAAAACATAGAGCTAGAAAAATGGAATAGAAAAGGGAGGGAGGGAGAAAAATGGGGACACAAATTAAACAAGACAACAAATAAAGATAAAAGAAAAAATAAACCATATATTATAGAAAACAATACAAACATCGCACAAAGGAAGTCTAGTAAATAAATAAAAAATAAAGAAAGGGAGAAACGGATACACGAACAAATAAATTTCGACAATAAAGAAAATAATTATGTATGAAAAAATAGTGCTCATGATTCTCTCTCTCTCTCTCTCTCTCTCTCTCTCTCTCTCTCTCTCTCTCTCTCTCTCTCTCTCTCTCTCTCGTAACTCCCTTTTACGGCTTTGTTCTTCGTATTCATCTCATTTTATTCTTTTTTATTACTTTAATCACTCGACAATGCTTTATACTCTCTCTCTCTCTCTCTCTCTCTCTCTCTCTCTCTGCTCTTTCTTTCTGACGTTGCTTTCTGCCCTTTCCTTGTTTCTGTTTCCTCTCCTCCTCCTCCTCCTCCTCCTCCTCCTCCTCCACATCCTCTTCTTCCTCCTCCTCGGTTAATTCAATGCGAGCACGGCACGTTTCATCGCAGGTGAGGCATGTGGACAAAATTCCAGGTATGCGGCGCACTTACCTGGCGACGAGACATTATTGCGCGCTCAGGTATGTCTGTTTCAAGCCGATGTTTGTCTGGCATTGCACTCGTTCGTACTGCCGTCTGTCCCTTCTTCCTTTTCCATTCAGCTTTGATTAAAGATTGGTTTTAATTTGTGTCTAGCGTTTCATTGTGTACTATATATTATCTTTTCAACATGCTTACTTTTTGGTTCGTTTGCTTGTTGTTTTAATGAGTATGATGCCTTTATTTTATCGTTTATATGTTAACTATGTGTCTTATTCTTTTACACAGAGGAATGAAAGGAGGAAGCTCAGAGGGGCGAAAAACGATGAAACAAAAAACAAAAAAAGCTCGTAGCCCGCTTCGTGTTCAAAGGTAAAGCCTATTTTCCTATGGTAGTGGCAGGCGGAAGGGGCGCTACACTACTAAAAACAAAGAGCCAACAACAACAGACGCAGCGTTCAGCTCCCAGAAGGAAAGATAAAAGGAGATCCTAGAAAGTTAGATTAGGTTGGAGAAACATCTCAAGCCTCCTTTCTGAAACACGGTTGAAGATATAGGAAGGAGGTAATACAGACGAAGGAAGGCTGTCCAAGATCTAACCAGGGAAAGGGATGTAAGAGTGAAGGTACTGGATAACTCTTGATAAGTTGTAGGAAGGAGAACACACACACACACACGAAGGAAGGCTGTCCAAGATCTTACCAGGGAAAGGGATGTAAGAGTGAAGGTACTGGATAACTCTTGATAAGTTGTAGGAAGGAGAACACACACACACACACGAAGGAAGGCTGTTCAAGATCTTACCAGGGAAAGGGATGTAAGAGTGAAGGTACTGGATAACTCTTGATAAGTTGTAAGGAGAACACACACACACACAAAGGAAGGCTGTACATGAGTTTACCCGTGAAAAAAAATGAAGAAAAAATGAAGATGCTGCTTAACTCTTGCATGGGGAAGTTGGACGGCATTGAGAGGAGCTAAAGAATACTGGATTTATCAATTTAATATTTTTTCTTCTCTTCCTCTATCATAAGAAAACAAATGACACAATGGTCGGTATTATAAGACACTTTGGCTTCTCACATCAACTATTTCTAAAGGTCAAAGAGGGAATCAATCGGGTTCTAATGAGTGGTTCTTTAGGTTCACGGTACAGAAGAAGGGTCAGACTACCACCAGGGTCATAAAACTACTTCTGGAAATGACCCAAACTCCTAGGAAAGCCTTGTCAAATAGGTGAACTTTGGGGACGAAATGTTTAGTTATACGGCCCAATATGACGGGGGGTGAATGGTATGTCTTTTACGTTTATGTGTCTAGAACGCGAGTAATGGAGGCTATAATATAAAAAAAAACATCTTGATAATGACGTACATACATATAGAGTAAAAACGGCATTTTACACTAGGTAACTCTTTTAACACAAAGCTTCGTTAGCTGTACAACGTTACTTCATTAACCGTCATTTCATAATTTCCTGTAGATAGAATTTTAACGATTTTTTTTAATAAATTTTTAACGGTGAACTTGTTGACATAATTTATTTTCAACTATTTTTTTCTTCTGTAAAATTCTGTAATTGGATTTGAATGTGTAATTTGTTGTCCTTCTTTCTCGATTTTTGGAGGGGGGGAAATTTAATTATCAGCGTTTTTATATTCCTTTCCCTTCCTTAGTTTCTAATGTCAATAATAATAATAATAATAATAATAATAATAATAATAATAATAATAATAATGATAATAATAATAATAATAATAATAATAATAATAATAATAATAATAATAATAATAATAATAATAATAATAATGATGAAATGAAAGAGGAAAGGCAAGTAAAGGAAGAAGAGAGGAAGTTAAGGAAAAGAAAGGTAAGGAGAGGGAGGAAAGGGGGAGAGAGGAAGGAGGGAAAAAAGGAGGGAAAATAATATAGAGGGAAAAGAAAGAATTGAAGGCGATGACAAGATACTAATTAAGATAAACACACGCACGCACACACACACACACACACACACACACACACACACACACACACACATACACAGACACAGTCTCTCTCTCTCTCTCTCTCTCTCTCTCTCTCTCTCTCTCTTGCCACGCCATGTAACTCTCTCATCTCCTTTAACTGGTGAACTCAAGAGGACAAACCGGCTATACTTCGTTCCTCTTCCTCTTGCAATGCTCCTCTTTCCTCTTTACCTCTTTAAAACCTTCCCTCTTTCCTCTCTTTCCTCCTCTTCCAGTTTGAATCCATCCTTTTTCCTCTTCTTTAAATGCTCCTCTTTCCTCCTCTTCCTCTTGAAACGTTTCCTCTTCCCTCCCCTTCCTCTTATAACTCATCTTTCCTCTTTTTCCAATACTTTTCTTTCTCCCTCTACCTCCTTCCTTCGTTTCCTCTTTCCTCCTCTTCCTCCTTCAAAGCTCTTACTTCCTCTTCCACCAAAACCGTTTCCTCTTTCCTCCTCTTCATCCTCTTACAACGTTTCAGATTTTCCTCCTTTTCCTCTACCATCTTCCTCGTTTAGCTCCTCTTCTTCCAGCAACTCTTACTTTCTTATGCTTTTCCTCCTACAAAGTGTTTCTCCTCTTCCTCTTGAAGCACTAACTCTGCTGCTGTTCCTCTTAAAGCAGTGACTCTCCCTACCATTTCCCCGAACACTGCATCTTCCTCCTCCTCTTCGTCTTCCTCTCAAAGTACAGACAGACCCTTCCTCTTCTTCCTCTTTTATTGTTTCCTCTTACTTCCCCTTTATTATCCTTATTATCACCTCTTCTTTTTTTTCCTTCTCCTCTTGTTTTTCTTTCTAAAGCACCACTACCATCACCACCCCTTCCACCTCCTTCCACTTCTTTAATTCTCATCCTACGAAAAAAGAGCTCATGTTTCCTTGCACCTCTTCCTCTTCTTTTTCCTCTTTACTATTCCTTTATCATCCTATAATAAGTCACCTCTTCCTTTCCTTTATCTTCTTCCTTTTCTTACTATTTTCCTTTTCCGTTATGATCTTGGTATATGGTTTCTTCTTTTCCTCTCTTCCACCCCCAACACCTCTTTTATCACATTCCTTCTTCTTCCTCTTCTCCTCATCTTTTTCTTTCTTCTCCTCCTACTTTCCTTTTCCATTATGATCCTTTTATAAATGGTCTCTTCTATTCTCCTCTTCCTCTTTCTTCTTCTTTTCCTCTCTAAGACAGCAACAACTCTCTTATCCCACTTCTTCTTTCTTCTTCTTCTCTGGGACGCGGGCAATGCAAAGGACAAAGAGAAAGAGACAAAGGAGAAGAGGAATGATAAAGAAAAAAAATAATGCAATGGTAGATATTTATGCTTCATTTCTGCACAGTTCCTGAAATCCCCTCCCACACACACACTTATCAAAGGAAAATAAGGAAAACTAAAACGAAAATATGAAAGGCAAAACTAATAAAAAAATATCCCCGCCGCCCGTCCTTCGCGAAACACGCACTAAACATTTTTCTAATCCGGCGCTGCGGAGGCGGTTCTGCGAAACTTGAAACCAGAAACTCCCACCGTGATTCATCTGACCAACACAAAGCACGTGATAAAGAACCAGAAGAGGAGGAGGAGGAGGAAGAGGAAGAGGAGGAGGAGGAGGAGGAGGAGGAGGAGAGAGGAGGAGGAGGAGGAGAGAGGAAGAGGAGGAGGGAGGAGGAAAAGGAATAGAGAGAGAGAGAGAGAGAGAGAGAGAGAGAGAGAGAGAGAGAGAGAGAGAGAGTGTAAACTTTGATTAATTTAGCGCTCCCCCTTGTGTGTGTGTGTGTGTGTGTGTGTGTGTGTGTGTGTGTGTGTGTGTGTGTGTGTGTGTGTGTGTGTGTGAGGACATAAAAGCTCCTACACCGTCAGGAGAAATAATCAGGGGAAAAAAATAAGGCAGTGACTCCTAACAGACCTACAAACACTGAAAAACAAACAAACAAACAATAACAAAAGAAGGCCACTGAAAAAGCAGTAATTAAACTCCCCCTATACAACACCATTAAAACAAACAAACGAACAAACACAATAAAAAGCAAGTATATATATTAGTCAGGAAAAATATATACAAAACAAAACGCAAACTAAAAAAATAAAAAGAAAACAGCATAAGAAACCACGATAAAACAACATCAAAACAAACAAACAAACAAACCAAAGCAAGTATATTAAGGACATGCAAAAAATATATATAAAAATCAGAACACACAAAAAAAAAAAAAAAAAATAGCATAACACACATCGATAAACTTATAAAACAGCAATAAGGGAGCGAGGGGGCAGCATTAGGGCATTAAGCACAGCATCGAATCAACAAAGCCAGCATCAGCCAGCGCAGCACAATAGGCCTACCATCATCCTTACGCCTAACCTTGGCCTACTTCTTCCCAGCTGCTTTTTTTTTTTAGTTTTTCGTACACGGTTTCGTTCCACTTTTTTTCCATTCGTCCATCTATCAATTTCAGGCTATCTATTTGTATCCAATTATTTCAAACAATCCGTCAATCAATATCTGTCAATTTCTAGTCGTCCAATAATTTCAGGCATCTATCTTTTCATCCTTTCATCCAGTTTCATTTTTCATCCATTCTTTCATCCGGTTCGAAATATCAGTTCATTCATCTCTGTCTATTCATCTTTTCTATCCTTATATCTATCCACCCACGGCCTCCACTAAGCTCATTCATCTCTCTCTCTCTCTCTCTCTCTCTCTCTCTCTCTCTCTCTCTCTCTCTCTCTCTCTCTCTTGACTCACCCTGCCCTACCTTAATTTTAGATCCAGTGAACTCTTCCCCACCCCATCGCTCCCCCTCCCCTCCCCCTTCCCCCCTTCACTGCACTCCACTCGCCTTGTTACAACGTTATAGCAAGAGGCGAAAGATAGCTAATCTCTCCTCCTCCTCTTCCTCCTCCTCCTCCTCCTCCTCCTCCTCCCTCCTTCCTTCGTCTAGTTGTTCTTTCTCTCTCTCAAGCAACTTAACACACGCAACACGCAGGGAAAAGATAATAACGTGCAATACACCACGTCAAACACACACACACACACACACACACACACACACACACACACACACACACACACACACACACACACACACACACACACACACACACACACACACACACACGAGGGGATGTAAATAAGTATGGTAATAAAAAAAAGGTAGCAAAGGTAAGAGAGAAAAAAATGAAAAAGAAAAAATCAAGAATATAATATGAAACGTGTGAAAATCTACGGTTGTTGAGTGTCACGTTTCAATTTATAATCCCCCCCCCCCCCCCCCCACACACACACTTCTCTCCCTCTATCGCCTCCCCACATATCACAATAAATAGTAATATGATATACTAAAAACACTTTGTATTGTTCTGAGGCTTAGTTCAACACCCTATAAGCCTCTTAGCAGCGGCAGGAGAGAGAATATCATCATTACTCTCTGTAAATCCCCCTTTCGCCTTTACTTTCACTCCCTTCTCCATTATATTCTTCCCTCCATCGACCATTTCTTCACTCCACAGACTACCATCTTTCTCCTTTTCCTCCTTCCCCTTCCCCTACTATCTTCCTCCCTTATTACCTCCATGATCTTCCTCCTCTTCTTCCTTCACCTCCCCTAACCTTCCTTCTCCTCTTCCTCCTTCACCTCCCACTACCATCTTTTTCGTTTTCCTCCTTCCCCTCCCCTGCCATTCTTCTCCTCTTCCTCCTTCACCTCCCCCTACAATGCTTTTTTTCTTCCTTCACCTCCCACTAACATCTTCTTCGTCTTCCTCCTTCACCTCCCCTACCATCCTTCTCCTCTTCCTCCTTCACCTCCCCCTTAAATCCTTCTTCTCTTCCTCCATCACCCCCACTACCATCACTCCTTTCCTCCTTCGCCTCCCCTACCATCCTTCTCTTCTTCCTCCTTCACCTCTCGTAACATCCTTCTCCTCCTTCTCTTATACATTTTCCTTCACCACCAGATGTACCAGAGCGCCAGGTGAATAAATGAAGAGGCGAGAGATGTTATTTCGAGGGACCGGCGGCGTGCCAGGAAGAAATGGCTGAGCGAGGCATTGGGAAGTTTCTGAATAGTGCAGAAGGATTAGGAAAAGTTGGGGCGAGTTGGGAGGATTTTCTTTTCTTCGAACTTCACCATTTTTTTATTTCCTTTCTTCTAGTGAAATTGTACAAAGTTCTAAATTTTCTCTTCCCAAAGTTCCTATTTTTTTTTCCTTTTCTGTCGTTAGTTGAAATCGTAGTGGGTGCCTAATGAGGATGATAATGATGATGATGATTATAACTAAAGCTGAGAGTTATTAGTGTCTTGAGAATCCAATATATCTCAATTAACAAACCCGACAGAGCAAATGTGCATATCAATTCTTACACCCACGTATATGAAAATCAATAATCACAATACCTATCAATTCATAAACCCAATAAATCAAGCATATATAAATTCATAAACTTAAATATATATCAATTTTGGTTGTAGGGAGACTAAGCAAGACAAAAAAATGGACACTAAAATTTTCTTTACCGCTACACTACTGACAGGGGCCGACCACCACTACCACCACGACCACCCACTCAACTAATTCCCTCCGTACAATCTATACAAGAATACTTTAAGGCTTCGACATGGATAAAAAAAAAAAAAATCATCACCCCTACAAAAAAGAAATGGAAAAAATAATTGACTTCGTAAAATGTCTGGAAATTAAAAGATATGGGACGAACTGACAATATGGTGGTGGTGGTGGAGGTGGTGGAGGTGGAGGTGGTGGTGAGCAGAAAGAAATATGGAATGGTGGTAAAAAATGTGAAAGGAATGATTAATTTAAATTCTGAATCGAGAGAGAGAGAGAGAGAGAGAGAGAGAGAGAGAGTCTTGGTGGAGATCAATACGAGGAGATCTTGAGACAATCTCCTCCTCCTCCTCCTCCTCCTCCTCCTCCTCCTCTTTCTATATCTCTCATTCTTCTCCATTTTATCCTTTTACTCATTTTCTCAACTTTATTTCATCTTTTGTCCTTCTTTGTCTTTCATTTTGTTTCCTTTATTTCCTTTTTTCTTCTTCTTCTTCTTCTTCTTCTTCTTCTTCTTCTTCTTTTACTTCTTGCTGACGTTCAAAAAATTCTCGCCTCGTGTCTCAGTAAACTCTTCAATGTTCCCAAGACCCACAAAATCCTTTCTAAGCATTATCTCTCTCTCTCTCTCTCTCTCTCTCTCTCTCTCTCTCTCTCTCTCTCTCTCTCTCTCTCTCTCTCTCTCTCTCTCTCTCTCTCTCTCTCTCTCTCTCTCTCTCTCTCTCTCTCTCTCTCTCTCTCTCTCTCTCTCTCTCTCTCTCTCTCTCTCTCTCTCTCTCTCTCTCTCTCTCTCTCTCTCTCTCTCTCTCTCTCTCTCTCTCTCTCTCTCTCTCTCTCTCTCTCTCTCTCTCTCTCTCTCTCGTGGATTAAGCATCCGACTGACCCACTTCCACCCGCGGCTGAACGGAGTCTAGCATCAAGGTGTGGACAGGACCCGGCCGAATTTACCGTATTGCTTCGCCTCCCCGCCGCTTGGGGTCTATGTGGCGCTGGGTGATGTAGGGCGACCCGGGGAAAATGTTAGATAGGTATGTGTGAATGAGAGTGAGGAAGGAAGAGAGGGAGGGAAGGAGAGAGAGGTTATATATATATTTTTTTTGGTGTAATCCGTATTGGTGATGTAGGTTTTGGTGATGATGATGATGATGATGATGAATGGTTTAGTAATGAATAGTTACGTAAGCAGTTTAATAGTTTTTTTCCTCACTACTACTACTACTACTACTACTACCGCTCTTACTACTGCTACTACCGCTACTAAGAAGAAGAAGAAGAAGAACAACAACAACAACAACAACAACAATACAACCACCACCACCAGTACCACCATTACTCTTAATTACGGTCCCATTAACAACACCACCACCACCACCACCACCACCGCCGCCCGCATCATCGTTTCCCAGAACACCAAAACAGACGCAGAAACCCAGGCGAGAGCGAGAGTTTATAGCAGCCATCCGTGACCTTTGACCTCTGCCCTTCCGTGACCCTTCCTTTCCTGCTTCCTGACGAGTGGAGGAGCCGAGGGAAGGAGAGGAGGGAGAGAGAGAGAGAGAGAGAGAGAGAGCATCCTGTACCCGTTATAACAGATTTCAAACAATGGAGGTGGGTATATTCTCTCTCTCTCTCTCTCTCTTTCTCTCTCTCTCTCTCTCTCTCTTTTCCTCTCCATTTCCTCTCCCTTTTTTATCTATTATTTTTGTATCCTTATCTGTCTTCTTGTCTTATCTATCTTTTTTTACTTATCTTTCTCCTGTATCATCATCTTAATAAACGGGATATCCTTTCCAGCCGACACACTAATCCCTCACACACACACACACACACACACACACACACACACACACACACACACACACACACACACACACACACTGAATCCTTTACTGACTCATTCTGGACGTTCTGGACGTTGGCCATGGGGGGGAATACACACTAAATCCTTCCGTTCTCTTATCGTATTCCCTATTTTCCTTTTTTTTCTTTTATATTTTTTTCTTGTTAACATTTCTTTCTGGTAACATTTCTTTGTGGTAACATTTATTCTTTTAACATTTCTTTCCAGCAACATTTCTTTCTGGTAACATTTCTTTCTGGTAACATTTCTTTCTCGTAACATTTCTTTCTGGTAACATTTCTTTCTCAAAACATTTCTTTCTCAAAACTTTTCTTTCTCAAAACATTTTCGGGTAACATTTCTTTCTGGCAACATTTCTTTCTGGTAACATTTCTTTCGGGTAACATTTCTTTCTCAAAACATTTCTTTCTGGTAACATTTCTTTCTCGTAACATTTCTTTCGGGTAACATTTCTTTCTGGTAACATTTCTTTCTGGTAACATTTCTTTCTCGTAACATTTCTTTCTGGTAACATTTCTTTCTGGCAACATTTCTTTCTCGTAACATTTCTTTCTGGTAACATTTCTTTCTGGTAACATTTCTTTCTCGTAACATTTCTTTCTGGTAACATTTCTTTCTGGTAACATTTCTTTCGGGTAACATTTTTTTCTCGTAACATTTCTTTCTGGTAACATTTCTTTCTGGTAACATTTCTTCAACATCTATAAATCTTTTCTCTCATCGCGTTTCCTATATTTTCATTTTTCTACAGTTTCATTGCCCTTATATCATTTCTCTCTCTCAAACTTTTTCCCTTTTTCCTTAACTTCTTCCTTCCTTCCTTCACTTTTCCCCTTCCTTCCTCCCTTTCTTCACTTCATTGTTTTTCGTCTCTCTAATTTTGTGTTTTGTTTGTTTCTCTATTTTCTTTTTTTACTTTACCTTATTCTCTGTACTATTCTTTTACTCTCTCTCTCTCTCTCTCTCTCTCTCTCTCTCTCTCTCTCTCTCTCTCTCTCTCTCTCTCTCTCGACGGCGATGGAATTTAAAGCAGAGAGGAATATAATAAGAGAGAGAGAGAGAGAGAGATAATAGGAGAAAAGGAGAATAGTGAAGAGTGTAAATGGAAACGAAGGAAACGTGATGAAAAAAGGAATTAAAACTAAAGAAAAAATGGAAAAAAATTAAGAAAAAATATATTAACATTCCCTGTGTCTCTGCATCGGTCATTTATTTTTGTCTTTGTCTGTGGCTCGGTGGAGTAATAGGATTCAACTCTATTGAGAACGACAGTAAAACATTAGCGACGTCAGCGTTCTCTCTCTCTCTCTCTCTCTCTCTCTCTCTCTCTCTCTCTCTCTCTCTCTCTCTCTCTCTCTCTCTCTCTCTCTCTCTCTCTAAGTGGAAGTAAGAAGGGCTATGAAAAGCCTCCGCCTCCGCCTCCGCCTCCTCCTCCTCCTCTTCCTCTACCTCCGCCTCCTCCTCCTTCAACTCGTTCTCCACGCCCTCCTTCCCATCTATTTTCACTTCTTTTTCCTTCCTTTTTTCTTTCTTTCTTTCTTTCTCCTCCTCCTCCTCCTCCTCCTCTCCCACCTTCTCCTCCTCCTCCTCTTCTCCCACCACCTACTTCTCGTTCTCCTGTCTCCAAACTTCCTCTTCCTCCTTCCTCTTACACAAAACATCCTTTCTTCCTCCTCCTCCTCCTCCTCCTTCACTCCCACCTTCTCTTCCTCCTCCTCTTCTCCCACCTTCTCCTTCTCGTTCTCCTGTCTCCAAACTTCCTCTTCCTCCTACCTCTTACACAAAACATCCTTTTTTCCTCCTCCTCCTCCTCCTGCGAGCTCTGAGGAGAGGAACGAAGCAACATGTTCGCTCGTTCAAGGGTTCGTTTGGCAAGTCGTTTATTTCTTCGGCCGTTCACGAGACGCTTCCATATTTCAACAATTTACTGCAGCGATGGTGGTGATGATGGTGGCGGTGAAGGAGGTAGGGGTGAGAGGTTATGAATAGGGAGGGAGTGAGGGTTGTAGGGGTGATGGGGGTTAGGGTGAGGTGTGGTGATGATGGTAATGGTGATGGGAATTCGTGTTGGTGAAAATGGTGATGAATTACAGGGGTGGTTATGGCGGCGGAGGTGATGGTGGGTGGAGGGATGAAGTGTAGAAATCAGTAGCAGTCGTAAGGAGTGTGGTTGTAGTAGTTGTTGTTGTGGTGGTAGTGGTGTGGTAGTGGTGGTTGTGATGGTGGTGGAGGTTGTGATGATGGTGGTGGTGGTGATGACAGGTTTGAATAACACTAGTCCGTTTTCTTTTTCACCCTGTTTGGTGTGTGGGAAAGGGGAGCTAAAACAAAAGGAGAGAAGTGTTAGTGTGATGAATGACAATGCGAGGGTTGATTCACGACTGAGTTTATAATTATTCATGCATTCACTTCTCCCACACAAACACCGCGGGATCCATCATAATTTCCTCATTCATTAATTCACTCACTCATTCATACATACCATTCGCAGACTATAAATAACACTAATACATAATTCATTTTAGTCGTTGGTGCTTTCATTCACTCTATAAAACTTATGAAATCAAGTATATATAAATTTCTGTAACTCGTTTTTTTTAGTTTTTTTTACTCTCTCTCTCTCTCTCTCTGGTGGTTAACATTTTGTGCTTTTATTAGATTGTGAGTGAGTGAGTGAGTGTGTGTGTGTGTGTGTGTGTGTGTGTGTGTGTGTCTGTGTGTGTGTTTCCATAATAAGACGAAAACTGGCAAAATCAATCCCAAGACTTGTTTTGACGAGAGAGAGAGAGAGAGAGAGAGAGAGAGAGAGAGAGAGAGAGAGAGAGAGAGAGAGAGAGAGAGAGAGAGAGAGAGAGAGAGAGAGAGAGAGAGGCGGACAGAAACGTAAAAGGGTGTGAGAAAAAAAGACGACGGCGGTGGAATTTAAAGCAGACATGAAAAGAGAAAGAAAAAGAGAAAAAGGATAAACGAGAGAGAAAAAAAGGAGGAAATGGAGAGAAGTGAAAAGGGTAAATGGAGCGAAAGTGAGGAAGAGAATTAAAGTGGATAAAAGAAAATAACAAAAAAATATATATAAACGAAAAAAAGAAACGAAAGAAAATGAAAAAGAAAGAGGAAAAGAGAGAGAGGGAAAAGGAGAAAAGGGAGAAGTGAAAAGGGTAGATGGAGCGAACGTGAGGAAGAGAATTAAAGTGGATAAAAGAAAATAACAGAAAAAATATATGTGAAAATGTTACCAAAGATGAATTAAATAAAAAAAACGAAAATAAAAAGAAATAGAGAGGATTTGTATGAGAGGAGGAAAGAGAGGGAAAGAGAGAGAGGATGATAAAACACGGGAAATAGAGAGAAAAAGAAAGAAAGAAAGAAAGAAAGAAAGACAGGAAAGGACAGTGAAGAGAAGAGATAGCTGTGTGTCGTCACTCTTGAAAGACGGGGAAAGAGAGAGATGATGATAAAATAGAGGAAATAGAGAAAGAAAAAGAAAGAAAGAAAGAAAGAAAGAAAGAAAGAAATGACAAGAAAGGACAGTGGAGAGAAGAGATAACTGTGTGTCGTTACTCTTGAAAGACGGGGAGAGAGAGAGAGAGAGAGAGAGAGAGAGAGAGAGAATAAAGGAAACGAAAGAAAATGCAGGAAAAGGGGGAAGAAAGTAAAAGGAATGAAAAAGAAATGAGAAAGAAAACGAGAGGAAATAGATGAAAATGAATAACTGAATGAAGGAATGGCGACCGAATGAGTAAGTGAACAAAACTGACAAACAAACTATTGCTTCATATTCCTTTACCTCTTACCACTTTTTTCCTCTCTCTCTCTCTCTCTCTCTCTCTCTCTCTCTCTCTCTCTCTCTCTCTCTCTCTCTCTCACACACACACACACACACACACACACATACTCCCTCTAGCGTGTACAGGTGTAATTAAGCAAAACGACAGGTGGTAGAATTCAGGTAAGGTGCAGTGTGGTTGCCTCCTTCTTCTTCTTCTTCTTCCTCTTAGTCTTCGTCCTCTTCCTTATTTACTTTCTTTATTGCTCTTCCTATTCCTCTTCCCTCTCATTTTCTTGCGCTTTGCCTCTTACTTCCCTTTATTTCTCCTCCTTTATTGTTTTTCGTGACTATGTTCTTTCTCCTCCTCCTTTTTCTCTTTCTTACTTCCTTTCTCTATTCCTCCTACTTTCTTGATTTCTCCTCCTATGTTGTTCTTCCTTTCCTTCTTTCTCCTCCTTCTCCTTTCCTTCATTTATTCCTCCTCCAGACACTCCCTTTCCTTCCTCTTCCTCCCTTTCCTTAACCTCTCCCCATATCCTACTGTCTCTCCTCCTCCCTTTCCTTAACCACCCTTTTTTATCCTTTCCTGTTCTTCTTTCCTTTTCTTCCTACAACCTTTTCTGTCCGTCCTCCATTCACTCCCTTCCTACACCCTTCCTTCACTTTCCTTTTTTTCCTATCTTCAACACCCCTTTCGAGTCTCCTCCTTCCTCCTCCTCCTCCTCCTCTTTCTCTCCACACTTATTCCCCTTCTTCCCCTCCATCAATCTTTTTCATCACCCTCTTCTATCCCTCTCTCCTGTTCCCGCCCCTCAATCTGTCTTCCTCCTCCACTCCTTTCCCTTCCCTTCCTCCCTTGCCTTCTTCCATCGTCCTCTTTACTTCATCCTCATCTTCCTTGCACTTCCTTTTTCCTTTACGTTATCATAATCTTTCTCACGCTTCCTTCTTTTACGTCTCATTCCATCTCGAAAGAATAAATACTGAATAACAGGTACATAGGAATTTAGGATACAATAAACAACCCATAATAAATACAATAAAACCTAATATATTGAAAGCCTCAGATATATAGTTCAAGTAAAGTATGATCTATCGTTACTTGAGATGTGAAAAGTGGTAGTAAGTGAAGTAAAAAGTAAAAGTAGAAAGAAAAAGGGAAAGTAAAAAGTAAGTGTAAGATTTTTTTTAAGGTGATCGAGAAAATTGAGGTAGAAAAAAAAAGTCCCTCTCGAGCACTTAGCAAGAGAGAGAAAAAAGGAAAGGGAAGACGATTAAAACTTGGAAGCGGCGAATGGAAATTTGGAGGAAGAAGAAAAAGGTCTCCTCGCACTTAAAACGGGAATCATTTTATTTTCAGGTGGGGACGAAATCTTTTGGTGAAAATCTTTTATGATGACCCTTTCCTGTCCAATTTCCTAAAGCAGAAGTTAACCAGTAAGTGTCTTCATTCTTTCATCATTTTCAAAATACAAGAGCTAACGAGCATCTTCATTCTTTCATCTCTTTAACTGGTAACCTCTCTAGAATGCAAGAGTTAACCAGGATCATCACATTCTTTCACCCCTCTCCTCAATGAAAGCGTTAACCAGCAGCTTCATTCTTTCATTCCTTTCATTACTAACCTCTCCCTATTGCAAGAGTTAACCAGCATCATCACATTCTTTCACCCCTCTCCTCAATGAAAGCGTTAACCAGCAGCTTCATTCTTTCATTCCTTTCATTACTAACCTCTCCCTATTGCAAGAGTTAACCAGCATCATCACATTCTTTCACCCCTCTCCTCGATGAAAGCGTTAACCAGCAGCTTCATTCTTTCATTCCTTTCATTACTAACCTCTCCCTAATGCAAGAGTTAACCAGCATCATCACATTCTTTCATCCCTCTCCTCAGTGAAAGAGTTAACCAGCAGCTTCATTCTTTCATCCCTTTCACGAGTAACCTTTCCCTAATGCAAGAGTTAACCAGCATCATCACATTCTTTCACCGCTCTCCTCAATGAAAGAGTTAACCAGAAGCTTCATTCTTTCATCCCTTTCACTGGTAACCCTCTCCCTAATGCAAGAGTTAACCAGCATCATCACATTCTTTCACCCCTCTCCTCAGTGAAAGAGTTAACCAGCAGCTTCATTCTTTCATCCCTTTCACTGGTAACCCTCTCCCTAATGCAAGAGTTAACCAGCATCATCACATTCTTTCACCGCTCTCCTCAATGAAAGAGTTAACCAGCAGCTTCATTCTTTCATCCCTTTCACTAGTAACCCTCTCCCTAATGCAAGAGTTAACCAGCATCATCACATTCTTTCACCCCTCTCCTCAGTGAAAGAGTTAACCAGCAGCTTCATTCTTTCATCCCTTTCACTAGTAACCCTCTCCCTAATGCAAGAGTTAACCAGCATCATCACATTCTTTCACCCCTCTCCTCAATGAAAGAGTTAACCAGCAGCTTCATTCTTTCATCCCTTTCACTGGTAACCCTCTCCCTAATGCAAGAGTTAACCAGCATCATCACATTCTTTCACCGCTCTCCTCAATGAAAGAGTTAACCAGCACCTTCATTCTTTCATCCCTTTCACTAGTAACCCTCTCCCTAATGCAAGAGTTAACCAGCATCTCCATTCTTTCATCCCTTTCATTACTAACCTCTCCCTAATGCAAGAGTTAACCAGCATATTCACCGGTAAACCTTCCCCAATGTAAGAGTTAACTAGTATCGTCATTCTCTCATCCTTTTCACTGGTAGCCTTGTCTGTATTCCCTCCTTCCTACGACTTCAGGTCTGTCAAGGATGAACTATCAAGGCAACTCTCCATCCTATATTTACACTTTCTGACTCCTTTTCCGTCGTTTTGTTGCTATGAGCTCTTGATTTTGTTTTTGTTGTTATATGGATAGTTTTAGGATGTTTATTTCCATTAATTTGTTATGTTCTTGCTCTTCCATCTTTGTCGTAGAGAAGAAAAAAGAAATCGCTCAACTGATGGGGTGATTTTATTGGCAAACAGCAAAAATTCTGCCTTGATGAGGAAATCGTGAGAGGGGTGACCCAAGTTTTTAGGATAGTCATAAAAAACGTGGCTGACCTTTTTTTTATGTGAGGGAAAATCCAGGAAATCTTTGAAGGAGTTCGGAGCAAAGTAAAAAAAGAAATGTTGTGAATATTTAATAAGAGAAAATATATGTATAAATAAATTAGTGAAATATTTGGTCACTCATATCCTCTTCTTCCTCCTCTTCCTTTTCCTTTCTCTCTTCCTTTTCTCTCCTCTTCTTCCTCTTCTTACACTTCAACCTCCTATTTCTCCTCTTTTTTTTTTGCAGTTCATGTATTTTCTTCTCTTCTTTTTTTCTTTCTTTCTTTCTCCTTTTTTCATCATTATCATAAGCCTTCAATTTTTCATTAGCTTAAAAACGCCTCCGCTTCTTTGTCTTCTACTTCATCTTCCTCCTCTTCTTCTTCCTTCTCCTTTTCTTTTTCCTCTTT
This sequence comes from Eriocheir sinensis, assembly GCF_024679095.1. NCBI lineage: Eukaryota > Metazoa > Arthropoda > Malacostraca > Decapoda > Varunidae > Eriocheir > Eriocheir sinensis. Next base: position 358,725 of record NW_026111539.1, on the reverse strand, counting down.
TATCATTCAAATCAAAACTTAACTTCTTTTCCATTACCTTGACCAAGTTCTCTTCTTCTTCTTCTTCTTCTTCTTCTCCTTCTCCTTTTCCTCCTCCTCCTCCTCCAACTCCTCCTTCTCTTTAATCATTCTTATCACAACTTCGCAATTTTTCCACAGACTTCAACATTTTCCCTCCTCCTCCTCCTCCTCCTCCTCCTCCTCCTTCTCCTCCTCCTCCTCCTCCTCAGGGCAGGTAATGGAACCTAACAAACGGGAAACAAGGGGAATCCACGCCTGTCACGGAGGATTAAGAGGAAGAACAACCAACACGCAAGGACAAATTAGGAGGAAAGGGGAGATAATGGGGAGGATAAGGGAGGGTAAAGGGAGGAGAGGAAAATATAAGAAAGGAAAGATGAAGGGGAGGATAAGTGAGAAACATGGGAAGAAGAGGATAATGATTGAAGAGGAAGAAAGGGGAGAGGCGAAATAACGAGGATGATGAAAGATGGTAATGAGGAGGGGGAGGAAGAGGAGATAACAGGGGAGGAAAAACGAAACAAATGGGAAGAGGAGGGGAGGAAATGTTGTCTTCTCCTCCTTTATTCTTTTCCTTTGTCTTCGCTTCTTTTCTTTGAGGTGAAAAAAGGGAGGATATAAGTTGCGATAAGAGATGGCAATGGGGGGGGGGGGGGGAAGGAAGCAAGGATAGGAAAGGAAGGGGGAGAATGGAGATAAAAGGAAGGATAACTTAGGAGAACGGGGAGAGGAGGAGGAAGGTGAGGAAAGAATAGTAAGGAGAATTTGGATGAAAAGGGAAGAGGAGAAAAAGGGGGAAATGGGTATGAAGAGAAAAGGGGGAAAAAATAGGGAAAAAATAGGGGTGGATGTGAGGGAAAGGAAAAGGAAAGGAAAAAAAAATTGATGTGGAATAGGAAAGAAAATTAACAAAAGGGAAAAAATATATAAAGCGTGAAAGTATATAAAAGGGAAGAAAAATGGAAAGAAAGGAAAGAAATGGGGAGGAGAGAAAATGAGAAAATGGGAGGAAAGAAGAAAAATAGGAAGGAGTGAAGGGAAGAAATGAGTGTCTGGGAAGAGATAATTTCCTGTCTGGCTACCTTACAAGAGGGAGGAGGAGGAGGAGGAAGAGGAGGAAGAGGAGGAGGAGGAGGAGGAAGAGGAGGAGGAGGAGGAGGAGAAGGAGGAGGAAGAAAGAGAGAGAGAGAGAGAGAGAGAGAGAGAGAGAGAGAGAGAGAGAGAGAGAGAGAGAGAGAGAGAGATTGAAGAGGAGAGGAAAGAAAAGGAAGAGAAGAGAAGAGAAGAGAAGAGAAGAGAAGAAAAGGGAAGGGAAGGGAAGGGAAGAGAAGGAAAAGGGAAAATAATGAAAGAATAGGAAAAGGGATGCGATGAAAAGGAAAGGAATGAGACGAGAGAAAAGGGAAGGAAAGAAATGGAAAGGGAAACAAAGAGAAGGAACGGAAATTGAAGGAAAAGGAAAAGAAATGAGGTTATGATAAAACAAAGGAAAGTGAAAGGAAACGAAAGGGAAGGGAAAGGAATGAAAGTAACAGATATTAAAGGGAAGGGAAGGGAGGAGAAGGTAAGGAAAAAGAAGAAAGGGAAGGGAAGGGAAAGGCAGGGAAAGGAAAGGAAGGGACGAGAAGGGGAGTGAAGGAAAGAGAAATCAAAGGAAGGAAAAGGGAAGGGAAAGAGAAGGAAAATGGAAAAGGAGAAGGGAAGGGACAGAAAGGGTGTGGAAGAGGGAGAAAACCTTGAGACTCTAAAATGGCAACACCGGACTTTAAATCGATAATTCTCGCAGCAGCAGCAGGAGGAGGAGGAGGAGGAGGAGGTGGAGGAAGAGAAGGAGGAGGAGGAGGAGGAGGAGGAGGAGGAGGAAACTCACCCCTTCCTCCTCCCTCCCCCCTTTTAATACATCTACTTCATAACACTCATAAAAGTATACATTTTCGGGGGTTCCTCCTTCTCCTCCTCCTCCTCCTTCTTCTCTTCCTCCTCTTCCTTCTTCTCTTCCTCCTCCTCTTCTTCTTTTTCCTTCTTCATATCATTATCATCATTATTACTATTATCAACACCAATATTATCATCATTTATGCTACTACTACTACTACTACTACTACTACTACTACTACTACTACTACTATCACCATCATCATCATCATCACCATCATCATCTCTTTATAACAAACAAATTTTAAAGAAAAGGAAATCTGATTCGAGGTAATCACGAAAAAAAGATGAAACTCAATCACGAATGCTATTATCTCTCTCTCTCTCTCTCTCTCCCCACCATCATCACTAGGAGCCTTTTCTTGTGTGTCTACGGAAGAGGTGATGATGGTGGTGATGATGGCGGTGTTGAAGGGTCTCAAGAGGCTTTACCACCACCACCTCCACCACCACCACCACCTCCACCACCACCACCACCTCCACCACCACGTAACTCCACAATACTTGACAGAAACCGCTCATTTCCCCTTAGCAACCCACACACACACACACACACACACACACACACACACACACACACACACACACACACACACACACACACACACAGGAAGTAAGGAGAGGAAGAAAGGCTAAGGGATGAGAAGAAGAAAAGGAAGGAGGAGAATTAAGTAAAGGATAAAAATGAAGGAATAAGAGAACAGGGACGAAGGAAAGAGGAATATCAGAAGGAAGGGAAAAAAGTTAAGGAAAAGGAGGAAGGAGAGGAAAAAAGGAGGACAAGGAGGAAAGTTAAGGAAGAAGAAGAAGAGGAAGAAAGGGAGAGTCGAAGGGTGTGTGTTGACTGACAATGAAATATGTACAACGAGCCCTTGGGAGGAGGAGGAGGAGGAGGAGGAAGAGGAAGAGGAAGAGGAAGAAGAAGAGGAGGAGGAGGCGGAGGCAAGAGGAAAGAAAACGAGGAAGGTAAGCTTAAACAGTAGAAAGTTGAGGAGGTGGAATAAAATATATATGAGAAAAAAACTGAAGAAAAAGAAAACGGGAAAGAGGAGGAAAAACGAAATGGAAGGAAAACTACGACAAAAGCATTTAAAAGTGACATTCAACGATAAAGAAAAGACAGAGAAGTTTATTGAATAACGTCTATATATATATTATTCATCCTCCGTTCTCCTTAAAAACAATACAGAACAACTTATTAAGGGGATCAACTTCGTAATTCTGCTTCCCCGTTCACCTCTCGTTCTTTATCGTAAAACAAAATTAACCTAAATCACACTCACCCTTTCCCTAGACTTACCTTTCTTCCACTAACACCCTCGCCTTGTCCTAGTCTTAAATTCCTCTCCCTAACACTTTTGCGATTTTACTCCTTAACCAGGTAGCTGCAGGGATCATGTTTCTTAATGGTCCCTCTAAGCGAGAAAAATGAGAAAAAATCATCACTCTCGCAAACCATTTCATAATATATATCAACGCATTTGTAATCAGTTTATGCATCATCTATTTCGAGGGGTTTATATCATGGCAAAACTGTGGCCCGTCGCTGGTACACGGTAAAGCCACAAATTTGGCCCGTTGCTGCTACCGGGTTAAACCGCACTTACCCTCCCCCTTCATCCTTACCTTTCTCTCCCTAACACAATATACGGGAAAAGCAACTTAGTATGCCTGTATTATCAGACGTTTCCGGCACCAACAACAAACATTTCCCAAGACCACAAAGGAGATTAGTCGGGTTCTCATGACTGTTTCTTCATATCCAAAGCACAGAAGCCTTGTCAAACTATCACCAGCCTCATAAAACTACCCTTGAAAATAGTACCCACAACCTCTACGAAAGCCTTGCCAAATGTGAGTGGGGGCTATTACACTGGGCAAATTTTCCGTGGATCTTCAGTCAAACCACGATTTCCGCTGGCGTGGTTCTCACTTGTTTGTTGTTATTGCTGCTGATGATGATGGTGAGTAATACCGTCGTCCTTCAGTGAAATCTACCGTAGCTTTGGAAGATCGTGGACACGTCAGAAAAAAACACGGAAATATGAGAACCACGCCAGCGGAAATCGTGGTTTGACTGAAGATCCACGGAAAATTTGCCCAGTGTAATAGCCCCCACTCACATTTGGCAAGGCTTTCGTAGAGGTTGTGGGTACTATTTTCAAGGGTAGTTTTATGAGGCTGGTGATAGTTTGACAAGGCTTCTGTGCTGTGGATATGAAGAAACAGTCATGAGAACCCTTAAGTCCCGATATGTGTGAAAAAGCGGGCCATACAACATCAAAAAGAAAGTCTATCGTCCATGTGTCTGTGTTTATATCTGCGCTCCTTCCATGTCTTTTCTCCTCCACGTTCTCTCTTTTCTCTTTCTTTCCTGGTCTTCCTTATTTCCATTTCCTCGATCACTTACTTCATCCCCATTCACACTTCACACATTCATCACTTCAGTTCCCTCTCTCAGTCTATCTTATTCCGAGTACCTGGCGCCCCCTAGAGTGAAGCGGCTTTGAGAGGCTCCCGCTGGTCTGAGTCAAGGAAAAGGTGGCTGATAAGTACATGAAAGGTGGTGCTGTTAATTAATAACGACTCAGATATGAAGGTCGTTGAGATATGTGAATTGGACGTAGCGAAAGATAAATATTGCGTAGCCCCGGGCATGTATGTGTGTGAATGAAGATATTATCGAAGAATTAATTAAACTTCAGGTGAGATATGATATGGAAGGTGATTGTGTGGAGTTATTCAAGTGTGTACTGGATGCGGGTTAAAAGGTGAAGACGATGTAGTAGTAGTAGTAGTAGTAGTGTTTTGTAGGTGACAGGTGTGATGGGCCAACTGGTAAACATAATTAGCAGGTGAAACGTGAGTTATACCTGTTGAAAATGAGGGAGAAGAGGGGGTGGGGGGGACGTGTATGGGTAAGCTATGTATGTATGTATGTTTTTTTTATTGTTTTTTTTTGTATTTACAGTAGAGGAAGCAACTGAAGGAAAAAACAAGTGAAAAAAAAAAACGCTACTAAACTCTGCCCCAATAAAAGAAAGTAGAGAAGAGCGTCCAAAAGAGAGGTCAATTTCAGGTGTGTGTGTGTGTGTGTGTGTGTGTGTGTGTGTGTGTGTGTGTGTGTGTGTGTGTGTGTGTGTGTGTGTGTGTGTGTGTGTTTATGTAACTGAAGAAAGAGAAAAAGATAATGTGAAGTAGAAAAAAACGGAAGGAAAAGTGAGGCAGGAACAAGACGGAATCATTCAAAAGAGGCATTCAGCGATATAGAAAAGGATCGAATACCTTAAAATTAATAACTTCTATCATTATTAATTTTCCCTTCTCCTTGAAACTACAATGCACAACTATAACAACTGTAGCTATGTATGAGGGAGAGGTAGGTGTGTGTGTGTGTGTGTGTGTGTGTGTGTGTGTGTGTGTGTGTGTGTGTGTGTGTGTGTGTGTGTGTGTGTGTATGTATTTATGTGTGATGTACTATACTTGCTTAAAAATTGACACATGCAGGGAACATAACCATCACAACCAACTGTCTGCCATTACGAACTTGTTTAATGGTTGCTATAGTTGCTGTTGTTGTTGTTGTTGTTGTTGTTGTTGTTGTTGTTGTTGTTGTCATTCTCGTTACTCTTTTAGTGGTAAAGTTCCTAATTAAAATCTCTCTCTCTCTCTCTCTCTCTCTCTCTCTCTCTCTCTCTCTCTCTCTCTCTATTCTGATTATCTCCATTCCTTCTTCTATATCGGTTTCCCTCACCCTTTCCCCCCTTTGATTTCCCTCCCTTACTCTCATTTTTTCCCCTCTATCACCTATCGTTTCCTTTCTCTCCCTTTCCCTCTCTCTCTTTATCCTTCCTTTCACATCCACTTTCATTCTTGTCTCCTATTACTTCCCCTCTCTCTCTCTCTCTCTCTCTCTCTCTGTCCTTCCCTTTCGTTCCATTCCTTTCCTTATCTCCCTTGACTTCTTTCCTTTCCCTCTTTTTCCTATCTATCTTTTCTCCTTTACTTTCTCTCCCTCTCCCCATCCGTCCCCGTTCACTTCCATCCCCCGCTCCCTTCCCCCTTCTTTCTCTCTCCTTTTTTTCTTTCCATTTCCTTTTCTCTTATTCCGACTGATTTTTCCTGGCTAATCTTATTTACTTTCCGTCTTTTCCCTCTCTATATAACTTTTCCTCTCCTCCCTCACCCTCTCTCTCTCTCTCTCTCTCCCCATTCCTTCCATATTCCTTTCTCTCTCTGTTCCTTCTCTCCTCTCCTTTCTCTCGCTCCCCATCTTCTTTCCTTCCCACTTTTCCCTCTCTTTATCACTTTTCCTTTCCTCCCTCACCTCTCTCTCTCCCCATTCCTTCCAAATTCCCTTCTCTCTCTCTATTCCTTCTCTTCTCCTCTCCTTTCTCTCGCTCCCCCTCCCACCTCCCCTCCTTCCACACCTCCCTCACGTAACGATCGTGGACGCCGAGGTGTGGGCGCAGCGGCGGCGGGCACCTGCCGGCCTAATTAACACTCCGTCAACAAAGGCGCAGCTAGATACAGTTCACCTCCAATTCTGCTCTTTGCTCGTTTTCTTTCTTTCTTCTTTTATTTTTATTTTTATTCTTTCTTTCTTTCTTTGTCTTCGTTCTTTTTCTATCGTTCTATCTGTCTATCTTTTTTTTCTTTTTTGTTTTTCCTTTCTTTCTTTGTCTGTCTGTCTTTCTTTCTCTCCTTCTTTCCTGCTATTTCTTTATCTATCTATCTTTCCTTCTCTTATTTTCTTTCTTTTTCATTTTTATTTCTTTTTTTTCTTTCTCTTCTTTCTCTTCTCTTCTTTCTTCTCTCTCTCTCTCTCTCTCTCTCTCTCTCTCTCTCTCTCTCTCTCTCTCTCTCTCAAGCTCCAAAAGTTCAGTTCATGCAGCTTGTTAGTCTTGTTTTGTTGTATTTTTCGTTTATAGTCATGACTTTTATTTTGTCTTTTTTGGTTAGTCTGGTTTCGTGTTTTCCATCTTTTTTTTCATTTGATTTTCCTTTATTTTGCCTTTAGCTGTTATTCTGGTTCCGGGTTTCCTCTATTTTAGTTTATATTTTGTCTCGTTTTGTTTTGTTTTGTATTTTTCTGTTGGCTGGATTTCATGTTTCCTCATTTTGTCGGTTCCTTTTGTTTTCATTTCTCTTTTCTGTCTGTCTGTCTGTCTGTCTGTCTGTTTCTCCGCCTTTACTATCGATCCGTCTGTCTGTCTGTGTTTCTCATTAGTGGTCTGTTTTCCTTGCTCTCTTCATTTTTATCTTCTTTTTGCTAAGTTTTCTTATTCTATCAGTTTCTCTCATCTCCCTTTCCCTCTTCTAAATATTTTCTTTCTTACTTTTTTCCTTGTTTTTTCCTCGACACCCTGAGGTATTTATTTTTTATACACGTCTTTTTTTTACCTACTGTTTCATTTTATTCACTATATCTCTTTTTCCTCTCTTCATCATAGTCTTTTCTTTCTTACTTTTTTCTTTGTTTCTTCCTCGACTCCTTGACGTATTTATCCTTTATATACTTCTTCTTTTAATCTACTGTTTAATTTTCCTCTTTATTTCTCTTTTTTCCTCTCTTCATCAAAGTGAGTCATTGTATTTTTATCTCTTTTCACTCCTTTTAATATGCTAGTTCTTGCTTCCTTCTTCCTTATTATTATTATTATTATTATTATTATTATTATTATTATTATTATTATTATTATTATTATTGTTATCTCCTATACCTTCTTTCTTGTTCTTGTTTTCTTCTGCTCTTATCAATATTATCCTCCTCTATGTTCTCCAACTTCGACCTCCTCCTTTTTGTTCTTGCTCTTGTTCTTTTTAATGTCCTCTTAAACTTCTTTTTCCTTTTCCTTTTCCTCCTCCTCCTCCTCCTCCTCCTCCTCCTCCTCCTCCTCCTCCTCCTCCTCCTTCCCTCAGGCCCGAACATAAGCCTACTTGGTGTAAAATCATCCTGACGAAGGAAGCTAACGCCCCAAGCTTCCTCCTCCTCCTCCTCCTTCTTCACCCCTCCATGTAACGCCCCTCCTCCATTACGTTCTTCCTCTTCCTCCTCCTTCTCCTACTCCTATTATTATTATTATTATTATTATTATTATTATTATTATTATTATTATTATTATTATTATTATTCCTCTTCCCCCTTCTCTTTCCCCTTAACTTATTATTCCCTTAGGCACTCCTCGCGCCCACCCTTCCCTCCTCCCCCTTCCCATCCCTTCCCCCTCCAGCAGGTAATCCCCCCCTGCCCCTTCTTTCCTTCCCTTCACCTGTCTCCCCGTCAACCGCAGGTAACCTAATTAGTTCTCACGTTTCACCTTCCCGTCACTTACTTTCCCTTTTCTTCCTTGTCCTTCCCTTCCTGTTGCCCTATTTCTTCTCCTATTTCCCCTTTTTTATTAATTTGTACTTCTATTTTCTCTCTTTTTTTTTATTTCTCTCCTATTCGCTTTTCTGTTTCCTTTTCTTTGTCTTTCTAAATGTCTCTTGCTTTTCTTTTTCCTTTTTCCTTTCCCATTTTTTAACTCATTTTCTCGTTTCTCTTACTTTCCTGTACTTATTTCCTCTATCTTTTCCTACCTCTTCTTCTTTCTTTCCTTCTATCATATCCTTTCCCTTTCCTTTTTCTTTTCTTTCGTTTATCACTTTCGTATTTTTTTCGTTCTTCTTCCTATTTCTTCTCTCTCTGCATTTTTTTTTCATTTTTTGCTCTTCTACTCCATTTTCTATGTGTCTTTCTTTGTCTTTTAGCTTTTTCTCCTTTTCCCCTTCTTTTTTTTACTTTTTTCCTCTTCTCTTCCTTTTCCGTATTTATTTCCTATCTTCTCTTCCTTCCCTCCTTCTGTCCTATCCCTTTCCTTCTTCTTTCCTTCGTTTGTCTCTGTAATTATTTTCCCTCTCTCCTTTCCTATCTCTTCTTCCTTCTCTCCTTCTATCCTATTCCTTTCCTTTCGTTTATCTCTCTTCCGCTACCCTCTCCCTACTCTCTCTTTCCTATTCCATTCCCTCTCCCTACCCTACATTTCTATTCCATTCTCTCACCATCTCTCTCTCCTCTCCTTTCTCCCTCTCCCTCTACCCTTTGCCCGTCTCCCATACCTCTTCTCTCCCGTTCCCTTTAAACTCCTCACACCCACACCCACCCACACACACTCTCCCTCTCTCTCTCCCTCTTCCTCTTTCCCTCTGGTCATCCCCATCTCAGTAAAAGAGTCACAAAGTTCACCCAAACAAACACACTACAGTAACTAACAACCTTATCTCACCCACGCACAACAGCACTGGCAACGAACAACACCTCCAGGCTCAACGAAGCACAGCGGCAACATAACAGTAACACAAGAACAACAACATCCTGTCTCAGCGAAGGAGATTAGGAGCAAGTTCAATAGCATTTCTCTCTCTCTCTATCTCTCGTCGTGTGGGGGTGAGGGAGGGAACACGTGATAAAGGAAACGAAAGGGGATAAGGACAGGAAAAGTGAGGGAGGAGAGGAAAGAAAGCAGAAGGAAGAAAAAGGGCATTCGTTCTTATTCCTCTTTTTCCTCTCTCTGCATTTCCTCTTTTTTTTCTCTCTCTCTTCTATTCACGTTTGTTTGTGTGGAGGGAGGAAAGGGAAGGGATAGAGAGAAGGAGAGGTAAAGGTGCGGGGAATGGAAGGGAATGTTGTAGAAAGAAAGAGAGAGAGAGAGAGAGAGAGAGAGAGAGAGAGAGAGAGAGAGAGAGAGAGAGAGAGAGAGAGAGAGAGAGAGAGAGAGAGAGAGAGAGAGAGAAAGCGAGGAAAAAGAGGGGTATAAAAAGTGTGATGTGATAGGAGAATTGCGTGGGTAGCTAAGAACATCCTGCCCAGCTGCCCGGTCTGGTGATGTAATTGTAATAGCCTGAGGCGCTGAGAGAGTAAGATATTGAAGTGAGAATACTGTAAAATGAAAAACAATTATAATGATAGTTAAGGGGAAAAGAAGGATAGTGAAGTGAGAATCCTGTAGAAAGGAAAGCAATTAGAATGATAGTTGAGGGGAAAGGAAGGAAGATGGGGTAGAGGTGGAGCAAGGAGAAGATGGTGAGAGAAAGTCTAGTGATGTAACAGTAGCTGGAGGTGGCGAGAGAGATGGTTGGTGAAGTGAGAATGTTGTAGGTTAGGTTAGGTTAGGTTAGGTTAGGTTAATTAGAATGATAGATAAAGGGTGTGGCAGGAGGATAGGGTTAAGGGGGAATAGAGGAGAAAGATAGTTAGAGGGAAAAAGCCTGGCCTGGTGATGAGACAGTTAAAGAATCATAGTGAAGAGAAAATACTGAAAAAGGAAAGCAATTAGGATGACATTTAAAGGGAACAGGACGAGGAGGAGGTGGTGAAGATGGGACAGAGGTGAAAGATGTTAAGAAAGGTATGGTAAAGTAAGAATACTGGTGAAGGGAAGTGAATAGAATGAGAGAGTTAAGGGGGAATATTGAAAAAGGAAAGCAAGTAGAATGACATTTAAAGGGAACGGGACGAGGAGGAGGTGGTGAAGATGGGACAGAGGTGAAAGATGTTAATAAAGGTATGGTAAAGTGAAGATACTAGTGAAAAGAAGTGAATAGAATGAGAGTTAAGGAGGAATATTGAAAAAGGAAAGCAAGTAGAATGACAGTTAAAGGGAACGGGACGAGGAGGAGGTGGTGAGGATGGGACAGAGGTGAAAGATGTTAATAAAGGTATGGTAGAGTGAAGATACTGGTGAAGGGAAGTGAATAGAATGAGAGAGTTAAGGGGGAATATTGAAAAAGGAAAGCAAGTAGAATGACAGTTAAAGGGAACGGGACGAGGAGGAGGTGGTGAAGATGGGACAGAGGTGAAAGATGTTAATAAAGGTATGGTAGAGTGAAGATACTGGTGAAGGGAAGTGAATAGAATGAGAGAGTTAAGGAGGAATACTGAAAAAGGAAAGCAAGTAGAATGACAGTTAAAGGGAACGGGACGAGGAGGAGGTGGTGAAGATGGGACAGAGGTGAAAGATGTTAAGAAAGGGTATGGTAAAGTGAAAATACTAGTGAAAAGAAGTGAATAGAATTTGAGTTAAAGGGGACGGAAGGATATATAGTGGTAAACATAGGTGAGAGGAGAAAGAAGATTAGAGGGAAAGTAAGTAAGGTGTGGAGGGGAGGAACAGAGAAGGGAAAGGAAAAGAAATGAAGAAGGGAAGGTTAAATGATAATGACAAGTAATGAGATTGAAAACTAATTAGAAGCGGCAAAAGGAAGGTAAGGGAGGGAAAGGAAAAGAGGGAAAGGAAACGTGAGGGAGAAAGGGAAAATGAGGTAAACAGTAATAATAAGAATACTGTGAGAATGAGAATTAATTAAACAGTTGCAGGAAAAGTAAGGTGAGGAGGGGGAAGGAAAAGAGGGAAAGTAAAAGAGAGGAAAAGGGAAAGGAAAAGTAAATAATAATAAAGAGTAATGAGAGAATAAAAAATAACAAGAAAATAAGGTAAACAGTAATAATACGAATAATATGGGAATGATACGTAATTACACAGTTGCAGGAAAACTCAGGTGAGGAGGGGGAAGGAAAAGAGGGAAAGTAAAAGAGAGGAAAAGGGAAAGGAAAGTAAATAACAATGATAATAGTAATGCGAGAATGATAAATAATTAGACGTTTGTTGAAAAAGTAAAGCAAGGAGGAAAAAGGGAATAGAGAAAAAAGAAAAGAGGGGGGAGAGGGTAATGAAGGTAAATACTGATGATAATAATAGTAATGTGGGGATGTGCTTAGCTCGTGAAACAAAACAAGAAGGCTGGGGAAAAACAAACAAAGCGAGGGGAGGAAATAGAGGGGAAGGAAAAGAAGGGAAAAAGCGAGGAGAGAGATGAATAATGATGAAAACAATAATAGTTCTGTTGTGCATTAGTGGAATATAAAAGTTTTGGGGAGAAAAATAATTAGAGGAGGGGAGGACACAGAGGGAAAAATAAAAAAAGGAGGGGAGAGAGAAGAAAAATATATGATGAAAACAATGATAGTCTCTGCTTCTTCTTCTTCTTCTGCTGTTTTCCCCATTTTTAGAAGAAGAAGAAGAAGAAGAAGAAAAAGAAGAAGAAGAAGAAGAAGAAGAAGAACAACAACAACAACAACAACAACAACAACAACAATAACAATAACAACAACAACAACAACAACAACAACAACAACAGAACAAGTCGTACAGCAGCAAAAAATAAATAAATAAATAAATAAAAACTCGAATATTCACACCTCTGCCAAACCGAACAGGAACACATCGCAACACAACCAAAAAAATGAAACGAAAAAAGAAAAACGGGAAAAAAAACAAAAAAAAACAGACAGGTACAAAACACAGACAAAGAAAGGTCCGGCAGGCAGGTAGGTAGGTAATTTTGCACGAGCCGACGACATAACAAGATCATTTTCAGGTAACGCACGACCAACACGAACACACAAACACACGCCACACACACACACACACACCCCGCGCACGCAAACAACGACAACAGCAACAACAATATCTATTTAAACACCTCACGCTTCCTTTCCCTCTTTTCCTTCTCCTCCCTTCCCCTCCTTTTGCTGGGTCTTGTTAGTTTTCAATCTCTCATTACTTATCGTTACCATTTAGCCTTCCCTTCTTCTTTTATTTTCCTTTCCTTCTCTGTTCCTCCCCTCCACACCTACCTTACTTACACACACAAAAAAACTTGGTCACCATTTATTCCAGCGGTAACACGAACGTAATAGTGTCTTAAACGTGACAGGATAATGGAGACCGGTGAGCCATTGAGCAAAGAAAGAGCGCGGATGTAGTTAAGGATAATCTCTTACTTTACTTAATGCTGAATGAAACCCCAACGACTGAATGTCTGAGTGTGGTGTGACGACGATGATGACGATGACGACAACGATAACGAGGCCGATGACGATAACGATGACAATGACGATAACGATGACGATAACAATGACGATAACAATGACGATAACGATGACGATGAAGACGATAACGATGACGCGCGAGATAGTGACGTACGAAAAAAAAAACAGATAATCGTGAGTTCTATTTTTAGCGAACCACACACACAGTTGAATACCTTAAGTTACGTCATAGGGTAATGGTTAACGAGTCACTGATAAATAAATAAAAAATAATGAAAAAAAGATCAAGTGTTGTATAGGAATTTAGGGAAAGAAGAAAGTAAAAAGAAATGGAGAGAAACGTTAGCAGATTCAGTTCGCGATTTGTATTTTGGGTTAAGTACTGCATTAGGAAGTGTTTGGGCAGCACAGGGATGAGCTCAGGTTGATAAAACAAAATAATAGTGAAGAGATAATTGTGTATTCTATTTTTAGCGAATGACACACACAGTTGAATACCTTTTGTTACGTCGTGGGATAATAGTTAAGGAGTCACTGATAAAAACAATATAATAAAGAAAAGTATCAGTATTGTATTTTTTAAGTATATATGCGTCTTAATAAACAGTTGAATATCATTAGTTACGTATTGGAATAATGGCTGAGTCACTGATGAATAAGAAAGGTGAAGTGTTCAATAATTAACCTAAGACGCATATTTGAATACCTTTAAATGAGTAGTTATCAGGACACCTCTCCTCCCGAAGCTGACCTCTCTTTCGGCCACCTCTTTTGATTCTTTTTATAGGAGCAGCGAGTAGCGGGCTTTTTTTTATTATTGTTTCCTTTTTTTGTGTGCCCTTGAGCTGTCTCCTTTGTTGTAAAAAAAAAAGGGGGGGAAGTTGTGAGTCAATGATTAAAGCAAAATACGCAATAAAGAATAGATCAAGTTGTCTATATTTAAATTCACACACACGATTGAATACCTTAAACTGAGCAATGCTATAACGATAAGTTGTGAGTCACTGAGTAAAGCAAAATACACGATAAAGAATAGATCAAGTTGTCTATATTTAAATTCACACACACACGATTGAATACCTTAAGCTGAGTAATGCCATAATGATGTGTCACTAAACGAACAAAAGAGCAAGGGAAAGAAGATCAAGTATCCTATTTTTAGCATAAGACATCGTTGAATACCTTTAGCTACATAATGGCATGATGGGGTTAATCTGAGCCACTGATCAAAGAAAATGACAAGGGAAAGAAGATTAACTGTCCTATTTTTAACACCTCGACTGCGGATTTCCTGCCAGAAGACCTCACCAAGCTACAGGAGTGGAACAAAAAATGGCTGCTACAATTCAATGAAGAAAATGTAAAGTCCTGCACACTAATACCACATGGGAAACACTCCACTATCCACCACAGAGGCAAAGAAAGAGATGGGACTAAATGTGACCAGGCTACCAGTGAAGGCCAAATCCAAGCCAATCGCAGCGGACGGATTAACGTATGACCTGCAGCTAAGCAAAGTCATAAAAGGTTAACAACAACAACGCTAAGTTAAGACGATCCGATAATAAATTCAACCACAGCAATATTCGAATACTTTAGTGTGAAGGGAAAACAATAAGGTCGGCATTACAAGACACTTTCAGTTCTCACATCAGCTATTTCTAAAGGCCAAAGAGGGGGTCAATCTGGTTCTAATGAGTGTTTCTTTAGGTTCATGGTACAGAGGAACGTTCACACAACACCCAGGGTCATACAACTACTACTGGAAATGCCCACAACTCCTATGAAAGTGCTGGCAAATATGTGAACTTGGGCGACGAAATGTTTAATAATACGACCTTAAAATGAGTCACTGCCGAAAAAACAAAAAAACATTCTGAGCGTAATTAAGATAAGGCAACAACAATTGATTGGTACGTTGTTGTGATATGATAACGGAAATTTGTGAGTTGTTGTTGGAAAAAAACGGTGGAAACAAGAATGTGTTGCTGATGAAAAAAAATAATAAAAACAGTCCGAGCTTGATAATCCGATAAGTGACTGGTACCTTGGTGTGATATGCTAACGGAAACGGGGGAATTCTATACATATGAAAATAAAAAGGTGGGAACAAATACTTTATATATATGACGCTTTCTACTTCCAACGTTTCACAACCAAACCAAACCTAAACTAACCAAAAGATGATCCTGAACTTTATTCTCAGTGCAATAACACGAATTCATCTATTCATTCACCACTACACTCTTTTATAGGGGCAGTGATTAGCAGGCTTTTTTTTCTCTTTTGTTTTCATTTGAGCTGCTTTCTTTACTATATAAAAAAAAAAGAACTGACTAACTTTGCATGATATACTTAATAGAAATGTGTGAGTTCTAGAGAGGAAACTAAAGAGCGAAACAAAATATCAAAACTAAACATTGATCAAGTATATATTCTGTTCATGATGTAAATTTTATAACGTTCCAAGAGTTATACAACATGATATCGGTCTAGATAGAATAAAAATCGTTCAAGGTGGAAAACAAACTGGCGAAACAGGATAACCCAGCTCAAACAACGATCTCTTTTTCTGTTTATGAAGTAATGCTAATAATCTAATGTTTACAGTGTACCTACAGTTAAGTACCTAACATGATATCGTTCAAGATGGAATGAAAAAAACGCTTCAAGATGGAATAAAAGCAGATCAAACAAAATAACATAGACTAAAGTATGATCACGTAAACTATCTATAATCGTTTAAACTAAGGGAAACACCTCAAGGACAATAAACAAAGACAAAAAACAAAATAACATAGACTAAAGAATGATCACGCAAGCTATCTATAATCTTTTTAAACTAAGGGAAACTCCTCAAGGACAATAAACACTATGATCACGTAAACTATCTATAATCTTTTTATATTACCTGAGAGAGATGAGAAAGAAAGATCAATTTAGTTAGAACAGTTTTTTTGTTCTCCATCTACATCTTATATTGAATCGCCGATGTGTGAGTCTGTGACGAAAGAAAACAACAAAGGAAAGATGACCACGTGCTCTGATAAGTAACTAAGGAACATTACAAAAAGTCAAAAACACCTGGCAGTTATCTAAGACGGTTCCCTTTGTGACGATGTTGTTGATAGGATAAAAAAAAATGGTGTTGAATGCTGCTACGTGGCCTTCTTATAGTTAACTGAACCATATAACCCGAGCCGAGACGATTCCCCTTGTGACGTAAGTGTAGACAAACGAAGTTAATAAATCTTCCAAACGGACCTTTCCGGTGAAGTGAACGGGGTAATGGAACGGAGACGCTCCCCTTAATGGTAAATCTCTTGACGGACGACACTGTTATGACGATTAAATGGCTCTTTCAGCTAAACGAACACGGTCAAACATTGAAGACTATTCGCTTTAAGATATTGATGGAAAGGGAGTAAAACTTGATATAATACTTAATGCCTCTTTCTTTGTCTGGTAATATTAGTGATTTTTTTAGTTTTCAGACAAACGAAACTCCAATAACTACTAAATGGTTCTTTCCAGTATAATGAACAAGGTAAAACGGTTAATACGATATAGATGTGGAGGGATAAAACTATTACAATCCAAAACGATTCTTTCTTGTACAATGGGTCTAACAAAGAGTATTTTCAGATGAACGAAATTGCTACCAAATGATTCTTTCCACTGAGTAAGGTCAAACATCTTAGGCGATTCAATTTAAGATGTAGATGTAGAAGGACAAAAAAATGTTCTAACACTAAATTGGTCTTTCTTTCTCTTCCCTCTCAGGTAATAACACAGTGGACCTTCAGACGGACGAAACATATGACAACTAAATGAATCCTTCTTGCATAATGAAACAGGGAACATTAGTGCGAAATGTTCCTACAGACGGAGGACGCTGTTATAATTATTAAATGCCTCCTACATATAAAATTAAACAGGTATAACAATGCGTGCCTGGAGACGGACGAACTGTTATTATTATTATTATGAGACGAAACACGTAGAAGGGGAGGAGTGCGGATAATATACGCTGCCAGTTCAGGAGTCCGCAAACACCTGAGACCTGGAGAAACAGAAAATGAAAGTGACGGCGAAGACGGAGAAGGAGAAAGAGGACGAGAGAATATAGATTGCAGAAAAGGAGAGACAGAAGGGTAGGGTAATAAATATCTTGAAACACAACAAACAAACAAACAAAACGAAGTAAAAACAGCGCCTAGCGGACTTATTTGTTGTTGTTGTTTTAGTTTTATTGCCCTTGAGCTGTCACCCTTGCTGCAAAAAATAATAATAAATAAAATAACTGTAAATGGCTCTTTCTTCTATGAGCCAGGTAAGAACAACTACGATGATTACCTGCACAATATACCTGTGTACGGCTAGAGCAGCTGAGACCGGTGAGTGGTGGTTCCTTCCAGTAAAGTGAATTAAGCAGCAACACAGCAGCGGCCTCCAGGAACACCAATTACTACTGTCCCCACCATTACCGCCCTGAGCGAGGAACGGCCGAGTGAAGGATGAGGGAAAACTGGAAGGTAGTGACGCTGCTTATGGTAACGGGCGCTCATTTCTTAGCGTCTTTATGTTGCGTCGTGTTGTGGGGTGACTTGTATTGTCTCGGCTGATTCTTCAACTAAATTATGCCGTGTATATCTGACTGATTGACTGACTTACTGACGGACGGACGAGCGAACGGAATAACGGACTGACTGACTGGTTAAGTATCTGACTGATTGACTGATTGATTGGTTAACTGTTTGGCTGATTAGTTGACTGACTGCATAATTGATTGACCGATTAACTAACTGGTTGACTGAGTAATTGACTGGCTGGCTGACTGACTACCTGAATGACAGACAAACTGACTGACTTTACAAATAATCTGAATACCTGAATACTGGACTTACTGACTGACTGACTGGCTGACTGACTAACTGACTGACTGACCACAAAATAACACTGATTTACTGTTGTGTGATTATATTTCACAGCAAATGATGCAGCTCAAGGAAAAAAAAGATACAAAAAATATGAGAAATAAATTAAGATATCGTTAAGTGTGAGTCCCTGCCGAAACAAAACAGCCAGGAAGAGATGATCGCGCACTCTGATAAGACACACGACAACATTACAAAGATTATATACGGAAGCAACAGGGAAAAGCAACACGAAGACGAAGAGATAAAAGCGTATACTATGATAAACAACAAAATTAATTAAGTATAAGGGAGGGGAGAAGGAGGAATAAAGAAGAGGTGAAACTGAAGAAGAAGAACAAAGAATACACAAAACATAGGAGTAAATAAAAAAGGATTGACGTTTAAAAAGAAAAGAAAATTATGAAAATAACTAAGAGGAAGAGAAAAAACAATATAGAGAACAATGGAAGAGAATAAAATCATGTAAAAGCAATACCTAAAACAATAACACTAAATGATAAACAAGTAAGTATACGGTTAAAAAAATAGATCAAGCGAGGAAAAAAAACTAAATAAAAAATAAATAAGTAAACAGGTCAATAAGTAGATTAAAAAAGATACTCCGAATAGATAAAAGTGATACAGAAAAAGAGAAAGGAAAAAATAAAGTAAGGAATAAATAGATAAAACACTAAAAATAGATAGAAGATAAAGATGAAGATAAAGGAAATGACAAACTAAGAAAATAAACAAGAAAACAAACATCATAAGTAAAAACAAACTTCCCCCAGATGAGTCACACACCTGAACACGAACAAACAAACAAACAGGTCATGATGTATTTATTATCATCATTATTTACTTCTCTGTCTGTTGTGTCACGTGATCCAATTATCGCCGAATGATCAAAACCCGAACGTGATATTGCCTCAAACACCTTTTTTTTTTTCTTTTTTTTTTCCTTCCTTCTTTCTTCC
>NW_026111539.1:322500-335000 GCF_024679095.1 Eriocheir sinensis | reverse complement strand
CTTCCTTTTGGTTTGCCTTTATTACAGATTTAAATGAAAATGTAAAGACTAGGATCATATTTTCTATTCTGATATAAGCTTCTGTCGCCTGCCGCCGCTCCCCTTTGAAGCTCCCTCTGTGCTGGTCCTCAAGAGCGCGAGTGGCTTAGAGGCGGCGAGAAATAGATAGGGTTTAAATATTCCTCCCGTACACTGCCCCTCCCTGGTCTTCAGTAGTTAATAGAATGGTAGAGAGAAGAGTAAATAGAATAGTAACTAGTTGTATATAGATCACAAGGCAGAAGAACGTGACTCATCTAAAACAAAAATAAAGAAAATTGGGAAAAAACGACTTGTCAAAAATGTTCCTGATTTAAACCGTCGTGTCTTGAACCCCAAACAGAACTGAAAAGGGAGTAGGCTAGTCTATATAGGTCAAGAACAGATTAAATTAGATAAAAAAAAATACATCAATAAAAAGAAAGGAAAAGAAAGTTGCTGAAGAGGATACTAAATACTAAATAGAATAGTATATAGATAGATAGATAGATAGATAGATAGATAGACATGGATAGATCAGGACCAACTAAGCTAAAACAAAATATATATAACCATGACCCACATCTACAAAAAAAAAAAAAAGTTGCAGAAAAAGATGTTTACCGACTTTTTCTTATTCTTTCTTTTCTTTTCTTTTTTCACCCTTGAGCTGCTTCCGTTACTGTATAAAAAAAGAGGCTACATTTGTCTCAATTTTGGTCATTACCGCATTTTCCTCCCTCTTAAACACTTGCCAATGATGTTTTAATTGACATCTATATTCCCCAAACCTTAAATTACAATCTGTCTCCCCGCCGTCTTGTCAGTAATTGCTGTTTACTAATTTGGTTCTTAATTATATATACTGATTGCTGAAAGTTTTATTGCAAGTTAGAATTTATTTATTTGTGTGTTAATTCTTGTTCATCCGGTTTTTTTTTTTTTACATATGTTATAATAATCTTCCCTTTTAGATGTTAGAGTTTCTTCTTTTTTTTTCCTCTTCCTCTTCCTAACCATTTATCTCTTTTATTTCCCTTTCCTTCCTCCTTCGTTACAACTTCCGATTTCTTCTTCTTCTTCTTCTTCTTCTTCTTTTAATACTTATCGTCTCTTTTTCTTCCTTCTCCATTTCAACTTCGGCAGCTTCTTACTTCTTACTTCTTTCTTCTAGTTTTGCTTCTTATCTTTCCTTCTCTTTTCTATCTATTTATCTATATATCTATCAATCTATCTTTCTTCTCTCTTTCTTAGTTTTCTTTCTTTCTTCCTACCTACCTACTTTCCTTCCTTCCTTTCCTTCCTTTATTCCTCCATTCCTTACTAACCCCCCCCCCCCTCTTTCTTCCCCGTCTCTCCTAAATCCTCTGAACATTCTCAAAATAAACACCAACCCAACGCTCGGGGTCTTCTAACAATAATCAGATTCAACCATATTACCTGAACACACTTGTTACCTGCCTCTACCCGCTCATTAATTTCGGGGATCGCCAATTTGAACACTAATAGGACGAGGATTCTGATGTTAATAAGTGAGCATCGTAGTGGCGAGATTGGAGGTGATGGTGGTGGTGGTGGTGATGGTAGTGGTGGTGGTGGTGGTTTCGGTGTCGGTGATGGTGGTAGTGGTGGTGGTGGTGGTGGTAGTGTCGGTGGTGGTGGTGGTGGTGATGGTGGGTGATTATGTTAATTTTGGTGATGATAATAATATGGAAACAGGTTAAAGAGGAGGAGGAGGAGGAGAAGGAAGAGGAGGAGGAGGAGGAGGAGGAGGAGGAGGAGGAGGGAGACTAACAAAATTAATCTTCCTTTCATCAAACAACTTGTGGAAAAAAATAGATTACAAAGATAAGCCCCTAGACACACACACACACACACACACACACACACACACACACACACACACACACACACACACACACACACACACACACACACAATGATAATAATGATGAAGAAAAGGACGAAGAGAAAGAGGAGGAAGACATATAAAAACAAAAAAAGAAAAGTAAAATGATGACAATGATAGTGATGATGATGATGATGGCGGTGGTGTGGCGAGAGTGGTTGATGGGAGATGAAGTGAAAAGGGTGGTGTGGTGGTGGGTAGTAGTAGTAGTAGTAGTAGTAGTAGTAGTAGTAGTAGTAGTTGTAGTAGTAATAATAATAAAAATAATAATAATAATAATAATAATAATAATAATAATAATAATAATAATAATAATAATAATAATAATAATAATAAAAATAATAATAATAATAATAATAATAATAATAATAATAATAATAATAATAATAATAATAATAATAATAATAATAATAATAATAATAATAATAATAATAATAATAATAATAATAATAATAATAATAATAATAATAATAATAATAATAATAATAATAATAATAATAATAAAAAATAATAATAATAATAATAATAATAATAATAATAATAATAATAATAATAATAATAATAATAATAATAATAACAATAACAATAATAATTCACCTGGTCACAATTTCTCTTTCACCTTAACTATTATTTTTTTTCTTTTTATTTTTTTTTCTCTTCTCCCCAAAGTCGCAAATAATTAGCCGTGTGTGTGTGTGTGTGTGTGTGTGTGTGTGTGTGTGTGTGTGTGTGTGTGTGTGTGTGTGTGTGCGCGCGTGTGCGTGCGTGCGTGCGTGAGGGCGGCGGCGGCACACACTACAAAGATCGATTAGATATCAACAATGCAATGAGTCACCGCCCTCTCTCTCTTACTTATTTTCTTTCCTCAATCCACTTTTTTCCTCTCCGTAATCTTTCTCTCTCCATTTATTCTCCGTTTTTCCTCCATCTCTCACCTCTTCTTTTCTTCTCCTTCTCTCTCCTAATTCCTCCTTCCTTTCTCCTCTGTAATCTTCCCTTATCTCATTCCCTCCCTTCCTCCACACCTCCTCCTCCCTTACCTTCTCTTCCATCATTAACTATTCTCTCTCTCCTCTCTCTCTTTCACTTTCCGTTCAATCCTTCCTTTGCGTGTAACCTTACCTTCTTCTGCTCCTCTTCCTCCTCCTCTTCCTCTTTCTATACACCTTTATCATTCTTCTCTCTCATTGTTTCCTATTCCTCTTTCGCTTTCCTCTCTTTTCCTTCCTGTCTCCAATTCTTCCTTACCAACATTTTTCTTCTTCCTCCTTCTTCCTTTTCTTTAATTTCCTTCTGTTTCTTCCTTTCTGTACCTGTTTCGTTCCTCTTCTTCGTCCTTACCTTCACTTTTTTCCCCTTCCTTTCGCTTCCTCTTCCTCTTCTTCCTCCTCCTTCCTTTTCTTTAATCTATTTCTGTTTCTTCCTCTCTGTACCTGTTTCGTTCCTCTTCTTCGTCCTTGCCTTCACTTCTTTCCCTTTCCTTTCTCTTCCTCTTCCTCTTCTTCCTTCTCCTCCTCCTCCTCCTCTTAATCACACTCACTCAACCAACATACCATCAAAATTATCAACATCAACATCTCCTCCTCCTCCTCCTCCTCCTCCTCCTCCTCCTCCTGCTGCTGCTCGGGTACTCACTTCATCTGCTTGACAATGGTGCTCTTCCCTGACTCTCCCGCGCCTGCAAGAGAAGAAAAAAAGAATATAAGTTAAAAAGAACGAAGTCAGGATTTGTAGTTATATTTAGATGTACTCAAGACAGACAGACTAACATACGAACTGAGATATATTTAAACACACACACACACACACACACACACACACACACACACACACACACACACACACACACAGGGATATTATACACACACATATATATTTAGACAGACATACAAGCAGAAAATATTGTACCTATATTTGGATAATAAACATGTTAACCAATCCATATGTATTTTTAATTTTCATATAATCCAGTGGTGTGTTTTCTGTCATTATTATTTTCACTACTACTACTACTACTACTACTACTACAACTATCGCACAGAAGGCATATCGTTTGCCACGGTGTTATCAGCAATATCTTATCTTCCTTTGAAATACTTATATGACTGCCTTATCAGTAGCTTTATACGCGTACATACACACACACACACACACACACACACACACACACACACACACACACACACACACACACACATTACCGGTGGCAAACGCATATTGATAAAAAAAAGGTCTTATCTCTACACAGCATGATATCGTGTGTGTGTGTGTATTTCGTGACCCAGATTAGTAAACTAGAGCGAGATTTCAAGTAAAACACACACACACACACACACACACACACACACACACACACACACACACACACACACACACACACACACACACACACAAACACACACACGTGAAGTATAAGTGAGACCACCCAGACAGTATTGGCAACATGAAGTAGGAAGAGGAGGAGAGGAGGAAGAGGAATAGGAGGAGGAGGAAGAGGAGGAGGAGGTCAAGAAAGGTTAATAGGGCATTTAAAGAAGACCTGTAACCAATAAGAACACACATAGCCTCTTCCTCTTTCTCTTCCTCTTCCTCCTCCTCCTCCTCCTCCCACGGCAAAAGCTGAAACTACCTTAAACACCTGTATGTCCTTAATTAACAGGTAAACAAACACTAAGCAAACTTGAAAACAAACAAACAAACGAAACTATTAATGTCCCAAAACTTCAAACTAGAACAGATGTGATTTGTTTTTTATTTTTTTATTTTTTTTTGTATTTTCATTGTCATTTGTTATTATTTTTCTTTACTATTACGGAAGGAAGGAAGGAAGGAAGGAAGGAAGGAAGGAAGGAAGGAAGGAAGGAAGGGAGGGAGGAAAGAAGGAGAAGGAGGAGGAGGAGGAGGAGGAAGGAAGAAAGGAAAAAGAAAAGAAAAGAAAGGAAGGAAGGAAGGAAGGAAGGAAGAAAGGAAGGAAGGAAGGGAGGAAGGGAGGGAGGGAGGGAGGAAAGAAAGAAAGAAAGAAAGAAAGAAAGAAAGAAAGAAAGAAAGGAAGGAAGGAAGGAAGGAAGGAAGGAAGGAAGGAAGGGAGGAAGGGAGGGAGGGAGGGAGGAAAGAAAGAAAGAAAGAAAGAAAGAAAGGAAGGAAGGAAGGGAGGGAGGGAGGGAGGGCGTGAGGAGTGAAGGAAGGAAGGACGGGAGGAAGGAAGGACGTTGAGTCAGATGTTTGTGTGCTTCTAAGAATCTAAAGAATGAAATCATAGCCCTCAGTATCTAAGCTTATGCGTGTTAAGTATGTTACGCAATATATGTTGACAACGTTTAGATAATTCTTGTTTTTTTTCTTTTTCCATTTGTTTTTATTCGTGTTTTTTTTATTTTTCTATTTTTGTTTTCCTTGTGTTTTTCCTTTTTTTTTTTGTTCTATTGTATTCTTTCTTTTCTTATTATTTCTTATTACTATTTCTTATGTTCACTATACTGCGTTTAGATAACATGTCTTCATCGTGTTCTTTTTGTCTTTCCAATTCTTGTTTCCTTAATTCTTCTTCCTCATTTTGTGCAGCTTCATATACTAATACTTTTCTAGTTATTTTTTTATCATGCAACATATCATAATTCTTCTATTGTTTACTACTACGTATGCTTTCATTTGCTCTTCATATGCCTATTCTATTTCTTCATTTTCTTATTCATTCTCTCATTTTGTGCATTTTCCAAGTCTTTCTCCTCTTTTTATTCCTCCTCTTCCTTCTCCTCTTCTATTATTTCTTATTATTATTTTCTTTATTCCAGTGGCTATGAATTGTCTCTCGCTCTCCCTAACAAAACATAACCTTCCTTACTTTTCTTATTCTTCTTCCTCTTCCTCCTCCTCTGCTCTTTATTATCTTTCTTATTTTATATCTTCCAAGGGCCATAAATTCTCTCTCTCTCTCTCTCCTTAATTACTCTCCATTTCCTTAATTCTCCTTCAAGTTTATTTATTCTTCACTTCGTTACATGTCCCTTCCTGTAATTTGTTTTAGATTTGCTTATTCCTCTTTTATCTAATTACTCCACTCCTTCCTCTTCCTCTTTCTCTTCTCTTTGTCCCCTCTTTCGCACATCAATTCATTTCCTCTTGACCGCTCTTCCTCTTCATTCTATCCCTCTCCTCTCCTCTCCTCTCTCTCTCTCTCTCTCTCTCTCTCTCTCTCAGTCACGTCCGCGCCATAAAACAAACACAATCACGAATATTATTTATAAATATTAACACCCCGAAGCTTTAGATGCCATTTAAGGTATCTATACTTATGGAGTTTCGACCTTATGGCATAGTTAGGGTTATTATTAGTGGCAGGAGGAAGAAAAGGGTTATATATAGAGTGGAGGAGGAGGAGGAGGGGGAGCAGGAGGAGGAGGATACGACTGAAGGAAAGCAGGAAGGAAAAAAATATTAGGAAGAAAGGAAGAATAAGAAGCAATAAAGTAGGAAAAGAAGATAAAGAAGAAGAAAGAAAAGAAGAGAGGAAAAAAGGACGAAATCATATGAGAAGAAAAGGGAAAGAAACTAAGAAAGGAAGATGACAATAGCATGAAAACGAAAAGAAAGAAAAAAAATGAACAAAACAACAGATGAAAACGATGGAGGAGGAAAAGAAGAAGGATAAGAAGAAAACGAAAAAGGAAAAGAAGGAGAAGGAGAGAATGAATAAAAAACGAAGAAAATGGAGAATCAGAAGAACCCCCGCAAAAAAGAAAACGAGAAAAAGAAAACAGCCAAAGAGCAAAAGTAAATGAGAAAGAAAAAGAAAAACAATAGACAAATAAACAAAAGAAGACAAAAAGAAGAAAAGAGAGGAGTAAATCAAGAGGAGGAGCAATCAACAAATAAACAAGGAGACAGACAAGCAGGATCTTCTTTCCATTTTTTTAAACAACAATCTTCTCAACAACAACAAACAAGAAAACAAACAACAGCGTGAGAGAGAGAGAGAGAGAGAGAGAGAGAGAGAGAGAGAGAGAGAGAGAGAGAGAGAAGGGGGATGAAGTGGATCAGGTGTCTGTCTGTCTGTCTGTCTGTGTGGTGTAAAGAGCACAGTCTCTCTCTCTCTCTCTCTCTCTCATTCATCAGGGGCCCACCAGCTGAACATAACATCCTACTCCACAGACAACATATGATATCCCTTCTCTCTCTCTCTCTCTCAACGGAGGGAAAAAACATGGGTACGCGATCTTGGGTTTTTGGTTTAGGTTCTGCTGTTCTTTTGTTTTCTTTGTTTTCTTTTTTCTTCTTTCTCTTTTCCCTCTTTTTTTCATTTATTGTCGTTTTCTTTTTTCTTTTATTACTTTTTTTCTTTTTTTCGTTTTTATTTTTTCTCTTCGTTTTTTTCTCTCTTTTTCTTTTTCTCCTTTTTTTTTATTTTTTATTTTTTATTATCAATCTCTATGCAAGTTCATATTTTTTAATCTTGACGTGTTATTGACGTCATTTGTTTTTCGTAATATATACTTTTTTTTTTTTGCGTCTCTGTAAGTTGACCTTCTTTCTCTATTTTTTATTTCTTTTTTTGTGATTGACGTCAGTAGTATGAGCATTTTTTTATGATGATGCAAAGATGATGACGATGATGATGATGGTGATGATGATGATGGAGGTGATTTTCGTGTTCCTCCTCACATCATCTTCCTCTTCTCCTTTCTTCTCTTAACTCCACCTTTCTTCTTTCCTCCACTCCTTCCTTTCATTCTTTCTAATTTTCTCCTCTTCTTACAGTAAAAATAATAACAATAATAATAATAAAGATAATGAAAACGACAATGATAAACCACTATTCTCTAAACTTATTTCTTAACTACTATAATAAAAGATGAAAAGAAGAAGAAAGGAAAGAGAAGATAATACTCATAACTAAGAACAAGAATAATGATGGTGATAAAGAAGAGGAGGAAGAAAAAAAGAAAAAAAAAGAAAAATGAAGAAGAAAAAAGCCACATCACTTAACCCAAATCACCACACACACACACACACACACACACACACACACACACACACACACACACACACCTGGTTATCTCTACACAGCAATTCCCTTCACAGTAACCAACCTCCCCTTAACAACAGGTACTATAGGCCCCTTCATCTCCTCCTCCTCCTCCTCCTCCTCCTCCTCCTCAGTCACCTCCTCTTCGCACTGTTTTTGTAGGAGGAAGGAAGAACAA
The DNA here is from genome assembly GCF_024679095.1 of Eriocheir sinensis. Classification (NCBI taxonomy): domain Eukaryota; kingdom Metazoa; phylum Arthropoda; class Malacostraca; order Decapoda; family Varunidae; genus Eriocheir; species Eriocheir sinensis. The sequence continues at coordinate 326,873 of NW_026111539.1, read as the reverse complement.
GGAGTCAATGTAAGGTAGAAGAGAGGGCTTTAGAGGAGGAGGAGGAGGAGGAGGAGGTATGCAGAATTCTGAGAAATCTCCTAAATTATTACATTCTTTTACAATTCAGCTTTCTTCGGTGTTTGTTTCCTCCTCCTCCTCCTCCTCCTCCTCCTCCTCCTCCTCCTCTTCGTTCCGATCATCTGAGTTTGTTTGTTTTCAATCTCCAAGCTCTTTTTTTTTTTTTTTCTTCATTAAGGCACGTTTTGCTCTTCCTCCTCCTCCTCCTCTTCCTCATCTCTCCCTACTTCCCCTCACCTTCCTTCCTCATGCCTTCCCTACCTCCCACCCTTCCTTCTTTCCTTTCCTCTTCTCCTTTCTTTTTTTTCTTTCTTCTTCTATCTTCTCCCATCCGATCTTTTAACCTTCCTTCGTTACTCGTATGTCATTCTTTTCCTTCCTCTCTCTTCCCTTTCTCCCCTCCTTCCTCTCTTCCTTGCATCTTTCCTCCCCTTCCTTTTTTATTTTTTCTTCTTGTTTTTTTCTTTTTCACTCCCACTTTTCTCTTACTTTCCTTCCTTCCTTATAGTCCCTTCCCTTCATCTATCTTTCCTCCCCTTCTTTCTTTTTTCTTGTTTTCAATTTCTTTCACTCCCAATATTCTCTTCCCTTCCTTCCCTTATAGTCCCTTCCCCCCCATCCATCTTTCCTCCCCTTCTTTCTTTTTCATGTCCTTTCTTACTTTCACTCCCACATATCTCTTACTTTCCTTCCTTCCTTCCTTCCTTCCTTCCCTCCTTCCTTCCTTCCCCGGTTCGCGTTTCAATACCTTTTTCATCTCCTCTCTCCGAAGTTGTTTGCCTCGCCGTGTGTGTCTATTCAAGCCTCGATTTTTCTTTTCTATCGCGTTTTAGGAGGAGGAGGAGGAGGAGGAGGAGAAAAGATGAAGTGGAAAAGAAAAAGAAGATAAAAAGGAGGAAAGAAAAAAGAAAAAAAAAAAGAGGAGGAATAGAAGTAAAAAGAGGAAAACGGAGAATGATAAAGGAGGAGGAGAAGAAAGAGGAAAAGAAGAAGAGGAAGAGAAAGAAAAAAATAATAAATGCAAGAAGGAAGGAGGAGACCAGTAGAAAAGATAACGAAGAAGAGACGAAAATAAAAGACAAAGACAAAGGAGAAACACACAAAGAGAAAAGGGAGAAAACAGAAAGAGGAAAAACAGGAACAAGGACAAGAACAAGAACAAGAAATAGGAGAAGAAGGAAGAGGAAGAGGAAGAGAAAGAGTGGAGCCCAGAGTAGGTTGGCAGCAAGAGGAGGAGAAGAAGAAGAAGAAGAAGGAAGAGAAGTCGAAGTCAGAGTCGAAGGAAGAGAAGTCGTGGGAGGAGGAGGAGGAGGAGGAGGAGGAGGAGGACAGGGCATCTCCATTGTGGCAGGGTGTGTGGGGGGCAAACAGAGAGGCTATTGAGTCGCGTCTTGCTTTCGTGTGAACCGTGTTTGTGGCTCAGGAAGAGGAGGAGGAGGAGGAGGAGGAAAAAAAAGAGCTGACAGTTGTAGTAGTAGTAGTAGAAGAAGAAGAAGAAGAAGAAGAAGAAGTTAGATGTAAATGGAGAAGATGGCGCCACTATAAACACTTGCCTGCGCCATGACGGGCTGGGGCCGACTACCACCCAGGCCCCTCAAGTTAGCCTACCGGCGCTATAGGCAAAGACGTAAAAAAAAATGGTATAATAATTTGAGGTAAGGAAGGAATATGAAGGGAGAGAAGGGGGAAGGAGGAGCAAGGGGACGAGGACGAGGAGGAGAAGAACAAGAGGAGAAGAAAGAAGAAATTGAATATTGGTGATAGAAGGAAGGAGAAGAGGAAGGAAAGGCGAAACTCAGAAAGAGGAGGAGGAGGAAGAAGAGGAGGAGGACGAGGAGGAGAAGAACAAGAGGAGAAGAAAGAAGAAATTGAATGTGGATGAAAGAAGGAAGAAGAGGAAGGAAAGGCGAAACTCAGAAAGAGGAGGAGGAGGAAGAAGAGGAGGAGGACGAGGAGGAGAAGAACAAGAGGAGAAGAAAGAAGAAATTGAATGTGTATGATAGAAGGAAGAAGAGGAAGGAAAGGCGAAACTCAGAAAGAGGAGGAGGAGGAAGAAGAGGAGGAGGACGAGGAGGGGGAGGAGGAGGAGGAGTGAGGGCAAGCAGCTATTTTGAGCAGACTGAGCGACCCCTTCACTCCAGACACTCCTCCTCCTCTTCCTCCTCCTCCTCCTCCACCTCACTCTACCACTTCACCTCCCTTCCCCTTCCTCACAACCCTCCTCTCATCACCCTTCCATTTTTCTTCTTCTTCTTCTTCTTCTTCTTCTTCTTCTTCTTCTTCTTCTTCTCCTCCTCCTCACTTTACCACTTCACCTCCCTTCCTCGCAACCCTCTTCTCATCACCCTTCCATTTTTCTTCTTCTTCTTCTTCTTCTTCTTCTTCTTCTTCTCCTCCTCCTCACTTTACCACTTCACCTCCCTTTCCCTTCCTCACAACCCTCCTCTCATCACCCTTCCATTTTTCTCCTCCTCCTCCTCCTGACTAAAAAAAATAATAAAAAAATAAAACTAATAAGGCGATGAATTTTATAGGCCGCCGTTTCTGCCAACATTATTCTTGTTTTTTTTGGTTACGTTTGAAATTAGAGAGAAAAAAAAACAATTGTAACTTTTTTCTTATTTTATTTGTTGAAGTTTTCGTTTGAATAATTGTCGCGTTTCGTGGGTCTGGGATTATTTTTTTTCTTTTCTTTCGTTTTCTTTTTCACTTTCTTTCTTACACTCAGTTTTTTTGTTTCTTTCTCGCCTTCTTTTTCTTTCTTTCCTTCTTTTCTTTTTTCTTTCTTTCCTTCTATCTTTTCTCTCTTTCCTTTTTCTTTCTTTTTATTTTATTTTATTTCTTCTTTAGTAGTAGTAGTAGTAGTAGTAGTAGTAGTAGTAGCTTCATCATTATTTTTATTATTATTTTTATTATTTTATTGTTATTATTATTACTATCACTATAAACACCACCATCATCATATTACTCTCTCTCTCTCTCTCTCTCCTTCCCCTCCTCCATCAGGCCATTCCTCACACCCTGCCCCATTAGCCGCCCTGAACGAGTCTCCCCGTCAAGGAAAACGGAACTCTCGCGCCAACTCTCCAAACTTTCTGCCCAATTGAACGCCGGAAAGCAGAATGAGGAAATTTTAATGATGATGAAAGTCCATGAGAAAATGCATGAGGACGATGATGTACAGAGCGTTCACAACAGTTTTATTGATTTCAAGCTTCGTTTCGTGTCTTTAATATTTTTTTTTAATATTTTTAGAGATATGAATGAGAAATATTGAAACCAGATAGAGTACACGAAAATCAGATAATCGTGAACTCTCTCCGTAGTTCTTTCCGCATTTTTTTTTTTTTTAGTTCATTCCTCTGTCATCCAACTTTCTGTTCAAGCTAATCCGTATGTTGTCCAATTTCCTAATGCAAGAGTGAACTAGTATCTTATGTCCAGCTTCCTAATGCAAGAGTGTATCTGCTGTCAAATGTCCTTAAGCAAAATTGAACTAATATCAGCTGTAAATTTTCTTATTAATGCAAAAGTTAACTAGTATCTGCTGTCCAATGTCCTAATGCAACAGTTAACCAGTACCTTCATTCTTTCATCCCTTTCACTCGTAAACTTAGTATCAAATTTCCTTCGTATGTTTTCTTTCGTCTTATTACCTAACCTCCTTCCTAGATCTCTTATGCAGGATTTCCCAAGTACCTTCATTCTCAAGAAAAATATTATTATGCTATTATTGAAAATTTATCGTGAACACGATAGTGTGATCAGAATGCGGTTAAAACTCTACGTATTGAAAACACAGAGTTATTTATAGCAACATTTCACTCGCCCCAACCATCACGGCGCGCGAGACACCCTGTATGATGATGTTAAAAAAAAATGAGTGTCGCGCGCGCCATGATGGTTGGGGCGAGTGACATGTTGCTATAAACAACCCTGTGTTTTCAATACGTGGAGATTCATCTGCATTCTGATCACACTATCGTGTTCATGAGAGATTTCCCTACGTCATGTAATAATATATTTCTTCAGTCAATGAACAACTGTTTAAAATAGTGAGCATAATTAAAACATGTTATAAAATTTTTTTTAACATCTTCACGGTTCAACTCATCGTAATACTATTTTCTTTCTTGTTTTGTCGAGTTTTTACAATACATCTTGATTCTCCAGTCACTGCTGAGTGTGATGGTGTCAACCAAGACTGGCTAGCTCGTATATGAGGTGAGCTATGGCATATAATAAAGAAACATGTCTCACTCGAGCATGCAAGATGTGGTCCGACATGAGTGTCAGCGGGAGAGCGGAGCAGC
>NW_026111539.1:312500-317500 GCF_024679095.1 Eriocheir sinensis | reverse complement strand
TTAAGAAGTGTTGATCCCAAATAACATTAATCTAGAGCAGTGGTTCCTTATGTGGGCGGTTGGGGGTTCCTTCCCTTCTGTTCCGTTCCCTACAATCCTTACTCCAGTCCCTTTCCTTCCCTCCCTCCCTCCCTGCTGTCCCTTTCCCTTCCTCCCTCTCTTCCTCCTGTTGTCCCTTTCCTTCCCTCCCTCCCTCCCTGCTGTCCCTTTCCCTTCCTCCCTCTCTTCCTCCAGCTGTCCTTTTTCCTCCCTCCCTCTCTTCCTCCTGCTGTCCCTTTCCCTACCTCCCTCTCTTCCTCCTGCTGTCCCCCTCCCTTCCTTCTGCTGTTCCTTTCCCTATCTCCCTTCCTCCCTTTGAGATCTGGGAGGACGGTGAGAAAAAAGGAGGTGGTAGGGGGTGACAGGGTGGCATTAGGAGTAATAATTGATTTTTTTTTTTTGCAAAGTCTGAATGACAATCTAACTCACATACGAAATAACCGTAATTTATAACGAAACCCATAATCTTTAATGTTTGTTGTTAATCTTGTTTTCAATTTGCAGCATACCAAGTGCCGAGAAAGAGGCGTGTGTTCGTGTGTCTGTGTGTGTATGGGGGGGGGGGGGGGGGGCCACTAATCTATATCGTATCCTTCTCCTCAAGATCCATTTTAAGTCCTCGTCAGTGTTTCGGGGTCTGTGCCCAACGCTGACCTATTCATGAAGGTATGTCGAGCCGGAGAGATATCCAAACCCAGAACTCAATACACACACACACACACACACACACACACACACACACACACACACACACACACACTACAACACTATACAGCCTCTCTAAAGACTCAACAGGCCAGTTACATAATCGATTTACGAGCTCCGTCAGAGTATCTTCCTTTCAATGGGTAATGAGATCCCTCCTACACCTCCCTCCCCTCCCCTACTCTTCTTTCTTCCTTCCCTTTCTCTTCCTCCTCTTCCGCCTTCTTCTCCTTCCGCTTCCCCTAACTTACTTTCTTCCTTCATCGCGTTCAACGACTCTCAATCATGTGTAAAGGAGGAGGAGGAGGAGGAGGAGGAGGAGGAGGAGGAGGAGGAGGAGGAGGAGGAGGAGGAGGAGGAGGAGGCGGAGGAGGAGGAGGAGAAGGAGGATAATAAGTTTGTTTATCATTTAGCAGCCTGGCAGAACGAGTAGACTAGAAGAAGAAGAAGAAGAAGAAGATGATGATGATGATGATTGACAAGAACAATTACAAGACCAAGAACAACAACGACAACAACAACGACATCAAGAAAGAGAAAGAAAAAAGGAAAGAAAGAAAGTAGGAAGGAAAACGAACAAGAAGAATAAAACCTAAGACCGGTACAACATAAAAAACAATAAAATAAAAAATGATGAAAAAACAGGAACAACATAAAAACACAATCCATCAATCCATTCTAAAGTGAACAGAGTATAAAGTCGAAGGTCCTTTTTCTTAAACATATCATCAGGCTCCTATCACAACCATTTTCCACCAGGGCCACAAAGAAGATCAGCCGGGTTATCAAGAGTGATTTTCCCGTTCAAAGCGTTTAGGTCGTGTAAAACTATCACCAGGATCATCAAACAGTCCAGGAAAACCCCAGCAGCAACTTCTACGAGAGGCTTTTCAAATAGGCGAACTGAGCTGGCGATACGTTTAAGAAATTTACATCGGGCCGTATTACTAAACTTTTCGTCGCCCAAGTTCACATATTTGACAAGGCTTTCGTAGTAGTTTTGGGTATTTCCAGTAGTAGTTTTATGGCCCTGATGGTAGTGCGACCCTTCTTTTTGTGCCGTGAACTTAAAAGACACTCATTAGAGCACGACTGACCCCCTCTTTGACAGACCACAGCATCACTAAACATTTCGTCGCCCAAGTTCACATATTTGACAAGGCTTTCGTAGGAGTTTTGGGCATATCCAGGACTAGTTTCATGGCTCTGGCGGTAGTTTGACCCTTCTTTTGTGCCGTGAGCCTAAAGAAACACTCATTAGAACCCGATAGATCCTCTTTGAAGACCACCTTGTGTTAAACTTTCTGGTCGCTCATGACCTTCTTTTGTGACTCTGAATGAACTTTGAACTTGATGGAGAACCGAGCATTATAATACAGTCGGTCGGTATTGTAAGACACTCGGTTCTCCCATCAGCTATTTCTAGAGGTCAAAGAGGGGGTCAGTCGTGTTCTAATGGGTGTTTCTTAAGGTTCATGGTACAGAAGAAGGGTCAAACTACCACCAGGGTCATAAAACTACTTCTGGAAATTAACAAAACTCCTACGAAAGCCTTGTCAAATAATGTACACTTGAGCGACGAAAAGTTTAGTAATACGGTGGTCTGTCAAAGAGGGGATCTATCGGGTTCTGATGAGTGTTTCTTTAGGTTCATGGTACAGAAGAAGGGTCAGACTACCACCAGGGTCATAAAACTACTCCTGGAAATGCCCACAACTCCTACGAAGGCCTTGTCAAATATGTGTTCTAAGGCTGCGAAATATCTTATAATAATACATCCCTTGTCTCAAAATACCTCCAGATGCTGCCTCGGTAACCATTCTCTCCCCAGTGATACAGGGAGGATACATTGAGTGGAGGCGACGTATCTTGCATCCGGGAAGGGAGAGGAGGGGAAGAGGGAGGAGAAGAGGAAGAGACCAGTTCTAAAGGGAGGGGAGGAAGAGAGGGAGGGAAGGAGGGAGGGTGTGTGTGTGGGGAGGGGTTGCGTCATGTGTGTGTGTGTGTGTGTGTGTGTGTGTGTGTGTGTGTGTGTGTGTGTGTGTGTGTGTGTTATTTGAGTCACTATCTTTCTAAATAACCCTCTTTACTATTCTTATTATTACCATCATTATCATTTTCATTTTTATTACATGAGTTTCACCTCTCTTCTGTTAATCACTTTTGCATCATCATATCCATCATCTTTTTTTTTTTTCAGTTCTTCATAATTTTCCTTCCACTTTCTTCCAATTTTCCACCGTACATCTTTTTTTTCTTTTTTTTCTGATCCATCACGATCCCACTAACAAGATCGCCATTCGCCACTAACTCATTTTTCCCTCCTCTTCCTCCACCTCCTCCTCCTCTATTTCTTATTCTTTCTGATAGTCTGTTTCTGCTTTCCTCTATCAATCACTTCTTCCCCTCTCATCTCATCTCTCTCTCTCTCTCACACACACACACACACACACACCTTGATTAATTAGCCTTTACACACCTGATCAAGAATTTTTGTCTTACCTGGTAACATTAATTAATGACCATTTCCCGTAAACAAGATAATCCTATTTTCCCTTTCCCTCTCCTTCATTCTTTCATTCTTTCCTTCTTTTTCTTCTTCATTCTCTCATGTTATTTTTTCCCTTCTTTTCTCTCTCCAACTTCCACTGTTTCCTCTATTTTTTTTTTTTTTACTTCCTCATCTTCCCTTCCTTCCTTCCTTCCTACCTTTAACTTGCTTTCCTTTCTTCCTTCCTTCCTTCCCTCGTTTTCTTCTTTCTACTCCCTCTTACGCCTTTTTTCCTCCACTTCCTCACTCTCCCTTCTTTTCTCTCTCCAACTTCCTACTTCTTTATTTTTTCCTCTCCTCCTTTCTCCTCCTCCTCCTCTTCCTTTCTTCTTCTCTCTCTCTCCTACTCTCCTCTTTATTCCTCCATTTCTCCTCTCACTCTCTCTCTCTCTCCACGCCTTCCTCCTCCCATACTTTTCTTTCTCCTCATTCTTCCTTTCTTCTCCTATCTTTCTCCCCTCACTATTTAGTATTTCTTCCTCTCTCCCTTCTTTTCTTCCATTTCTTCCTCCTAATCTCCCTTCCCTCCTTCATCCTTATCTCCCTTCGCCTCTCTCCTCACTCTAGCTCTCTCTCTCCTCCCTCCTTCCTCCTTCCTTTCTCTCTCTCTCTCTCCCAAACAAACAATTGTTTCACTTTTCTCTCCCTCTCCATTCCCAACAATTACGAGAGAGAGAGAGAGAGAGAGAGAGAGAGAGAGAGAGAGAGAGAGAGAGAGAGAGAGAGAGAGAGAGAGAGAGAGAGAGAGAGAGAGAGAGAGTGCTCATATTACCGTCGACCTTAGAGCTATAAAAGGTTAGTACAATAGTAATAATAAAAATAATAATGATAATAATAATCACCACTACATCATCATCACCACCACAACCACCACCACCACCACGACCAGCAACAACAACAACAACAACAGTAACAACCAGAACAGGAACCACCCACTAATCCCTTCCCTTCCTCTCCTCCCTTCCTTTTCCCCCTTCCCTTCCCCTTATTCCTTCCCTCCTCCTCCCTCTGTCTATTCCCTATTCTGCTCCCCCCTTTCCTTCCCTTTTCACTTACCCCCCCACACACACACACACACACACAAACAGAGGGAGGGAGAGAGAGAGAGAGAGAGAGAGAGAGATAGAGAGAGAGAGAGAGAGAGAGAGAGAGAGAGAGAGAGAGAGAGAGAGAGAGAGAGAGAGAGAGAGAGAGATTAAGTGGGTTGATGAGATTATTAGCATATAGAAGGGTGGAGGTTACGTTATATCGAGGGCGTTTGACGAAAAGGAGATGATAAAGAGGGGAGGGGAGGGGAGGGAAGGGGAGAGGGAGGAGGGAAGAAGACAAAGGTAACAGAGAGCGAGATGAGGTTGATGAGAAAGATGAGGAAGTGAAGATGAGGGAGGAGGAGGAGGAGGAGGAGGAGGAGGAGGAGGAGGAGGAGGAGGAGGAGGCAGATGAAGAAAATAATGAGGAAAAGAGTGTGAAAGGAAGAAGGAAGAAGAGGAGGAAGAGGAGATTATGGAAAAGAGATGAAAGAGGAAGAGGAAGAGAAGTAGAGCTAAGAAAAATAATGAGAGAGAGAGAGAGAGAGAGAGAGAGAGAGAGAGAGAGAGAGAGAGAGAGAGAGTAAGGGGAAATAAGTGAGGCAAGAGGAAGTAATGAAGGGAATGGGAAGAGGAAGAGGAAGAATAAAAGGGAGAGGGCGAGGAGGAAGAAGAGG